>NC_064754.1:41194042-41494042 GCF_011397635.1 Epinephelus fuscoguttatus | reverse complement strand
TAAAGTTTCCTGTTTAACTTTAATACAAAATCATTTGCTACTAGCTGGCTGCCATATTATTTCCTGTGTCAAAACAGACAGTGCTTATTGGTCCAGTGCAGTGAAGTGCATTATTGTAGTTATAAGTTTTCTACCTATTATCCTCTTATCAAGTGTTTGCATCTTCTGACTGCATTGACAGCCCAGTTTTATAAATAGACCATTTACAGCAGTGAAATGCTTCTTTAAATTTGTGATTTATCTCAAGTGATGTCAGTGAATGTACATTTTTTTGTGTCCAACTTTTACATCATAAATTACAGTCAAGTGTTTTTGCTGAAATGCTCATTTTGTTAGCTTTCTAGAAAGACACTGCTGTGCCTGTTTCCAGTATAATCGCTGCCAAGGTGTCAAATATTTCTTGTGCATCCTGCAGTCGAATCAATCCTAAATCGAATGAGTTTGGATTAATTAGTCTTTAGCTGCAGTAGGGTGCAGTCCCTAGGGACTTGGCTTGGGAGGCAGATGGTCACTAGTTCAAGTCCCCAATACGGACTAAATATAGACTGTGGCCTGGTAGCTGCTGAGGTGCCCTTTAGCAGACGCCCCAAAATTGCTCCAGGGACACCACACCTTGCATTATCTGCCTGAGTTGCATGTGTGCAGTGTGTAAAAAGAGGGATAGGCGACATTTTTACTGCCAATCTGTCGACTAATAAGTATAAAATTAATATTAATATAATTAAAGTTAACATTATATTTTCTAATACTGTGTCTAAAAAAATGAGACACAGGTTTAATCAAATGAGCCAGGTGATAAGAGTGCTAATCAGCAAGCAGACTCAGTAGGAGAAAATGTTAATACTACAAATTTTGTGGTTAACAAGGTGCAACTTATTTGAGAGTCAGGATTCACCTCTAACCAGTGTTTAGAATTACACTAATTATGTGGCACTCAACGACTTCTGCGCCCTACTGTGCTGATTAAGCCAGTTCCCTGTGTTAGTGTACAACAACCCTGTGACTGCATAAGAGTCTGATGAATCTAATGGCGTCGTGTTTTGTGTTCCTCCCCCCCCCCCCCCCTTAGCACCCTCAACAACAACAACATCAGCCGACTGTCTGTGGCCAGTTTCAACCACATGCCAAAGCTCAGGACCTTGTAAGTGGCTCCGCTGAGTATTTGGTACACATTACCATCCCAATGGGAAGGATTCCTCTCATCTGTGCCCGTTTGTACAATTGATTGATTGATCTGTACTTGCACCTCTTCCTCCCTATCTCCACCCTTCCTGCTCCTGTCTCCCACATCCTCAAATCTATTATTTCTCCTCTCCCTCCCCTCCACCTGTTTCGCCACTTACTCTCCATCCCTTCCTCTCCTCCCTCCCACCACCTCTCTCCTCTAGTCGCCTGCACTCCAACAACCTGCAGTGTGACTGCCACGTGGCCTGGCTGTCAGAGTGGCTGCGACAGCGCCCCCGTCTGGGTCTTTACACGCAATGCATGGCCCCGCCGCACTTGAGGGGGCACAACGTGGCTGAGGTGCAGAAGAAGGAGTTTGCCTGCACAGGTAGGTTTATTTGACTATTTGCATCGTTGTCTATTTTGTGACTTATATTCGCTTGGTGTTTTACAGTAGCAAACCCAGCTTTTGCTTTGTCTTGTTTGCTCATGCTTTTCAAGATGGGGACGAAGGCAAGTACTCATCTTCCATCGCATGGCTTGGCTTTAACCCTCATGCACTGCACTAAAATACGCACTGATCAGATTTTCTGTACAGCATATGATATAAAAAGAGCACAAGATGAATAGTCAAGGTCACTATAACATTTAGGGACAGTGCCTCTCTAACTCACCTGCACACTTTGTTGCCTGGCTGCTGGTTCACACTTTTCTTCACTGAATTCTGTCAGCTCCAACATTCTTCGCCTTTGGGATTAACACCAAGCACAACTATGATCCTTGGATAATATTGGCCCTCTGTCTCTGTGTAGGTCACCAGTCGTCATCATCTTCCTCCTGCAGTGTGTTACAGTGCCCAGAGTCCTGCACCTGCAGTAACAACATCGTGGACTGCAGAGGGAAGGGACTGACAGAAATACCCACCAACCTGCCTGAAACCATCACTGAGATGTAAGGCGCATACACACACACACACACACACACACACACACACACCTGCATTACTCTGCATGCACACACATGCACAAAAGCACCCTCAGTGCAGTGATATTTCTCTTGCTCTTTCACTGTGCTTCCCTCCATTTTCCTTCTTTGCCTCTTTCCACCTTTCTGTTTCACTACTTCTCTTTCTCTCTGTGCAGTGGAATAAAACCACACATCTGTGAAATGAGAAAGCCTGGTCATGCAGCTCTTCCCTGCTTAAGAAAATAATGAAGGGATGAGGGAGGAAGAACCGAAAGATTAATGTGAAGGACACGACTAATCATATCTCTATCTAGAGGGGACATCAAGAAAATGTAACCAGCAGATTTAAAGTGACGAAGTACCAAGCAGAGCTTTAGAGACTCAGAGTCACAAAAATGAGGACTCTAGACGTGACTTGGATGAGACTGTTTTGAGACTTCACTTACATGGGCAAAAACATTACGGGCAGGTTGCACTAACAGGGCTTACACCAGGTCTTAAGCTAAGTTGGTCGCAACATGCCCTTCTAAGTTCGACCTCAGAGTTATGCTGGTTGCACCATCTAGGCTTAAGCCTCCCTCTCTCTAAGACCAGGCGTAAATTTTATGCCTTGTCAGGAGCAGGTGTAAAGTCAAAATCTCAACTGTTTCTGTATGTCATCAGCCGGATACACAACACAAAAGCCACAATAGTTGAACAGCAACCCACATCAGCTTTCCTGCTACAGTCTCCTTTTATCTAGTCAACACACGAACATAAATACGTCTTGTCCTCACCTCAGCCTGTTGAATGAATGACCAAACAAACATTCACCAGTAAAATGTGCACCGCTAATTTCCGTTATCAAGCAAGATAGCAAGCTTATTAGCTGGTCAGCAGCAGTACATTAAGCAGCAGAATATAAACTTACTGGCAAATGTCACTGTCGGTCCGTTCAGACACTGGTCTAGTCCTCAATCTTTAATACACTGTTGGTCCATGAGTTGTGAACTGCAGCCAAGTTTGTTTACCTTTTTTCTCCATTCTCTTACAGCATCATCTACCAGCTGCTGTCAAGGAAACACAGACATGGTTCTCCTGTACAGTTCTATAAATCTTTGTATCTTGATGTCTGTGAAATTTCCTAGTAATTTCTCTGATGTTCATTAATAACGTTGTAGCAAATGATAAATGATAAGTAACACAATAACAAGACAGTGGGAAAATTTAACAGTGTATCCTAGCAACGCATATACTGGTAGGCAATAGCCAAAGTTGCTGGGCATTCACATGAACATGCATTGCTAAGACAGGGCATAGTTAAGACTAGGCTTAAGCTGGGTTGGTTTAACTGATGTGAAGTTCGTTCGAAAGACTGGTCTTAACAAAGGCTGACTTAGCAGTTAGGACCAGGTTCAGTTAAGACCAATTGGTCTTAATTGAACCTGCTGGTCGAGAGGTCAAACTTGACACTTGACCGCTTGAGACTTAAGTTCTTGTAAAATCCTGGAGAAAATTAAAAATCAGCATTAGACAGGCCTTTTATATTTAATTACTAGCTCTTACCATTAAAGGAATTAATCAGCTATTCAGCTATGTAGCCCAACCATGTAACAAAGCTTTGAATGGAAAATTTTAAAATGCTGTGTTATTCTAGTAGTATTAGGCATTCAGAGATCTTGCTTATGACGACATAGCTTGCACTTGTCTTGACTGAAGACTTGACAGAGACATGAAGACTTTATTTGGACTTGTCTCATTTGGTTTGAGACTTGACTTAAGACCTCTCTCTGACTATAAACCTGCTTTGATGAACTGAAACTGTAAATGGACTGAGCAGCTATGCAAAGTGCTGGACTGACCATCGAGACCTTCTCCTCAAGGACACTCAAAATGTGGACAGAAGGAGCTGAGGTTTAAATCACCAACCCTGCGACTAGTGGACAACTCTTTGACTTGACTTGGACTTGTTTTGAGTGTTTTGTGACTTGATTTGAAACATGCTTTGTCCAGACTTGAGATCTGACTTAGACTTGTGTTGATTGATTTTAAGTTGAATTAGACTCATCTCAGTTGCTTTTAAACTTGACCTCAGGCCTGCCATGACAAGACCTGAGACTTGACTGCTACTTCATACAGCTGAATTGAGACTTGACTTGAGACCTGCTATGATAATACTTTATACTTGACTCTGATTTGTCTTTTTTGATTTAAAACTTGACTTGAGAGATGCTTTGACCAGATGTGAGATTTAACCTGTCTTGACTGACTTGAGCACTGACTTGGACTTGTTTCGGATGCTTTTAGATTTGACTTCAGACCTGCCATGAAAAGACTTAACACTTGACTTAGACTTATCTTGACTGATTTGAGAGTTGGCTTAAGACATACTTTGACCAAACTTGAGACTTTTGCTCGAGATGAACTTTTCTGGATTGACCTGGGAATTGATTTCAACTTTGTAACTTCAGACCTGACTTGACTTGGACTTGACCTCAGTTGATTCACACTTCACACTTGCTTTTTTAAGGTTTCATGCTTGAGCTGCACTGATACCTATTATCTAGTCTTGAGACTTAACTGGAGACGTACTATGATAATACTTAAAGACTTTGATGCAATTACTTTAAGACTTTGATGTACTGGAGACTTGACTTAAGACGTGCTTTGACCAGACTTAAGATTTCGCTTGTCTCAATTAACTTGAGAATCGACTTGTCCTGACTGATTTTCATTTAACCTGTCTAAGTTGACTCGACTTGCACTTGTCTTGATTGCTTTTGGACTTGACTTCAGACTTCATGACAAGACTTGGGACTTGCATTGGACCTACTGCAGTTGACTTAAGACACAACTTGAGACCTGCTTTGTCAAGACTTTATACTACTTAATACTTAATTAAACTCATATCTTTTTATTTTAGATTTGACTTGGACCAGAGTCGATTGACTTGAGGCTTGACGTGGACTTGCCCCAGATTATATAAAAGCAGAATACATTACATTGCTACAATTTTCCTGTGTGATCAGTCAAACATGTTAGTAATGAAGAAAGGACTGGAATAAAGCTGAACAGAAGAGAACAGCAAATGAAAAACAAACTCATTTTAGGGAAATGTTTCACAATCGAATGGTTGGTTTGCAAATCATGTTCCACCGCCTTTCTTGTCACGGTGACTGCACATGTGAAATGTTTAGAGAATGCTTGTTTGGGTCTGTTTTCTCTTTTGTTTGCCCCCTCCCACTCTCTTTCTCCCTCCTGGCCTGGCTCAGTTTGTTTGGGCCTGACTGACACAGGGTCAGACTGGCACTTAATGGACCACTGCCCAGATAGTTAAGGGTGTGTGTTTGTGTGTGCGTCTGACTGTGCACATGTTAAAGAGGGCGAAAGATCAGAGAAAGTTGACAGACTTTGGCAACGGTCATCAAAGCGCCTTATCTGGGAATGTTCCCCTTAGCCAGAGCCCCCGGGAATGAGCAGCAGTCAACGATACAGCAGAGATAGCTCTGTGATATGGAAATGTTAATGTCGCTCCTCAATGGTCTGTGTGTATGTTTGGTTCCAGACGACTGGAGCAGAACGCCATCAAGGTGATTCCAGCTGGAGCCTTTTCTCCTTATAAGAAGTTGCGCAGGATGTGAGTAGATGAGGAGATCCATGTATTGTGCACCCTGTCAACTATCCACAAAAACTTTTGTTTTCATCCTGTATTTGTTGACCTCCGTGTTAAACTTTACATGTCTCTCTCTCCCTCGCTGACTCTCTGGCTCTGGCTCTATGCCTCTCTGTCTCTTGTTTCCTTTTTTCTTTGGATCTGTTCTTCACAGAGACTTGAGTAACAACCAGATATCAGAGTTAGCCTCGGACGCCTTCCAAGGTCTGCGCTCCCTCAACTCTCTGTGAGTACTGTGTGATGTTTGTATTTAAGATGCAGTTTACACAAAGCACCCCAATATGGCACTTTGTATCTCAGGAGGAATATCTAAGGTCTGTTTACACCAGGAACTGTAACTATAACAATAACAATTTTAGCAAACAACAAACCCACATTAGATAAAACTCTAGGCTAAATGTACCCTCTGGTAACTACATGGGTGCAGCTGAAATTAAGACTCAGAGGACAGCCAAATGACACAGCTTAGTAAATTATATATGTAAGTTTTTTTTCCTCCAAGAAAACAAGTGACATTGTAAATATAAATCGTTCAAATTTAGAGAACATTTTTTCAGTGTCAATGATATACTTTGTTGCCTAGAACAAGGTGTCCTAACTGACCCTACCTGCTGTCCTGACCATCCCAAAGAGGCAGACTTTTGGGAAAATGCCCTCCTGGTACAATTCATGAAATTGTGCTTTTCGCATTTGGATTGGTCTCTAAACTTGATAGATTGTTAGCAGACACATGTATCTGTTGAGAGATCAAATCAATTTCATTACTGTTCAAGTTGTCTGTGAGTAATGGAAGGTTATTTTGTGTCAATTTCAGAATGTAATAACATCACTACAAGAAAGCAACCAATAAAGCCGAGACATAAGAGCAGTCATATGATTAGACAGGTTTCACACAAGCCAGCAGTTAATCCCAGTTATCTAAACCACTTTATCTGGAGGAGAAAACTAAAGTGAACATATTGGAAATGATTCCATATTGCACATGAACACTATGCATGCTGGGTGCAAGTTGAATTAGGCAGTCAGTCTGCATGTTGCCATTGTTTTTAGTGGGCCATTTTGGTAAAGACTGTTTGTTCAAACCATCCGCCAAACCACAATTGTCCAACTATTGCTTAGCAACTGTTTCATAGGACCCTATACTCCTGGTGGTGCCATTTATATCGCCTTTTACAAAACCACGACTTCAAGATGGTGAGATTAAATAATGTGTCTGCCTGTTACAACATAAACTACAAGCATTAGCATGCCTGGCTTCCGAGACCAAGATTCAGCATATTGTGAGGTAAATACATTATCATGTGCAGTTACAAGTAGGTTATGGTAGAAAAAGCTTGATTCATGAATCAGGCTTGGGAGCCGGTACTCTATCACTCCAATAGTGAATGCCGTAACCATTATGTCAGAGTTTCGGCTAGCATTGGCATTAGCGGTTCAGTACTGCTATTTGTTGGGTTCAGAAAAATTAACCCAAATGACTTTGCCAGCCTTAATGGTTTGTTTTCGTTCTCAAAACTTTTCCACATATAAATAATATTACAGTAACTTAAAGTTACTGTTGTAGGCGCAGTAACCAAGCCATCCCTAGCAAAGGGTCAGTTTTAGTAGTAACAAGAGGTGCGATCAGAGAACGCAGACCTCCACCAAGGCCAAATGCTCTGTCCAGCAATGAAATGTAATAATTTGTGTATCCACCCCGTGGTTCGGATTCCTTGGCCCATGCTACATCCTTCCACCAAGTTTAATGAAAATCAGGCCTCTAGTTTTTTCGTAATCCTGCTGATAAACAAACAAACCAAACCGAAAACATAACCTTCTTGGTGGAGGTAATAATTTTGCCTTCCGTTCTGTTCCATAAGTTTGGTGTTTGTATAAAACTCGTTTCCTGTCCTGTTGAACTTCTTATCTCATTATCATGGCTGGAAATAATGGCCAAATTTACAAAATTAAGAGAAATAGAATTATCCTTTAATGTGGCTTACATTTGCAGTATAACAAAGACATTTAAGATGCACCTTTGAGTAGAACGTTTGTGCTGTTGGCCTCCACAGCAGCCTGAATCTCAGGTCGGACCATCTGCTTTGCGTGTGAAGCTTTTGGAAAGGAGACGGAGAGAGGAGCAGGAGAGGGAGTGAGGGATGTAGAGTTATTTCATGAAGGAGTTATATTAAGGTCTCGTCTCTCCAAAGTCAATAATTCATAAATGCTGAATTGCTGAATGGAGGCTTCTGCCACCTCATTACACATTCACCACAGAGAGAATGGGACACACACATTCATGCTGACACACCACATACAGTATGGCTTTCGCATTAAACTGCACTGTGTGTTCATTGTGTGTCAGGGTTTGGTGAGAGAGGATGTAAATGAGCCATCGATTCTCTCTGTGCATGTGTCTGTATGTCTGTACGTGTGTGTGCGCGCGTGGGCACTCGAAACAGTACGTGCTAATGCGTGTGTGAGACATAAATGAAGCATCCACTCTCTGCACCGTGTGTTTCCCAACCTCAGGTCTCTCAGGGACAGCCACTCAGCACAATGAAATAAAAGCCAATCTAAAACACATGTCTTTAGACTGCCTACATACACAGTTCAACTCAGCGTGGAGCGTAAAGATGACTGATAGCTCTCTGAGTATGTGTGTGTGTGCGCCTAAGGTATTTGTTGGGCAAGGCAGTGGCAGTCTCAGCCTTGACCAGTTTGTAATCTGATGCATTTATAAAAAGCTTTTCTCTGATAACAGCGTGCATTACTTGCATTGGAGCCAGATTTATGGAGGAGTATTTTTATTGTGACATTTAGATGAAAAGTGTTCAGAAGGAGTTATGCTTTATGTCTGTAATGTTTACATACAGCCAGGTGTTGTTGCACAAAGAGGCAGAGTGTTTATACGGGCAGCATTTTATTATATCCGCCAGGGAGGTCAATGTTTTCTATGCTGTTTGTGCGTTTGTCTTTTTGTTAGTTAGTAGGATTACAGAAAAACAACTCTGCCCGTTGTATGTAAAATTTGGTGGAAGGGTGTAGCATGAGCCAAGGAAGAAGCCATTAAATTCTGAAGCTGACCTGAATCACAGGATGGATTATTTTTATGCCTCCATGTCGGCAAGAGTCATGGCTGGAGGCATTACATTTTTGGGTTGTCCGTTCGTCCCATTCTCGTCAACCCACTATATCAAGAATGCCTCAAAAGAATTTCTATGAATTTGGCACAAACATCCACTTGGAATCTGTGATGAACTGATTCAATTTTGATGGTCAAAGGTCAAGGTCACTTTGACCTTGCATCCGTCCCATTCTCGTGAACCCGCTATCTCACACCTTAAGGGACTTTCCTTAAATTTGGCACAAACGTCTACTTACACCCAAGAATGATCTAATTAGAATTTGGTGGTTGAAGGTCACTGTGAGCTCACAAAACATGTTTTTGGCCATAACTTAAGACTTCATAAGAAAATTCTGACAAAATTTTACACGAATGTCTAATAGGATAAAATGATGATGATATTATGTATCCAAAAGGTCAAAGGTCAACTTCACTGCAGCATCATAACTAATAATAAACTAAAAATAGTTATGATGAGTTATGATGTGACATATTATGTCACATCATAACTCAGGAGCAAAAGGGGACACATTTGGTCAGATACTGAATTTGTGACACTCATCTTTAAACTGTGCTGACTGTATAAATCTTCTGGGCTGCCAGAAGAACATGTGTGTGAGGCACTCATGTCTGTAACTGCAACTTTACTGGTTTGCATAGGCATACAACTGGGAGACTATAATTCTAGTTCCTTTCTGTTAAATTTTCAATACATGCACACGGCTGTGTTGCAAGCAAACTTTGAAGTAGCTGAGCCAAAATGGCGGCAACTAGCAGCACAGTACTAACATCAGCAACAGTGCTGACAGAGCTCACTTTGGCAACCAGTCAGCGAGCCAGAGAGTGGGTGTTACGCCATGATCACACTAGACGCAAAGCGCTATGAAGCCTGAAAATTATATATCGCGGCATTTCCACAACAACACTGTCTCCATGGGTGAGGATTACCAGCAGTTACCATTGTATGAGCACTGCCACCATTTGGCCTTAGTAGAGGTCTGCACTCTCCAAGTGCCCTTCTAGCGTAAAAGCCAAAAAAAGAACTGTATTATTTTTTATTAAGTTCTTGTTGTTTCAGGTCCTTGTGTTTTTTTAATGATTTTTCTGCATTCTCTTTAGTAAAAAAAGTTCCACTCCTTTAGTTTAATGCTGCATTCATGTTGGGAGAACTGCCTTATTTCAGGATGGTTACACCCATAATTAAGCTTGTGGTCACCCTAGATAAATAGCCTACATTTTTTATTTTTATTATCTTACATATCTAGAGCATTAACATGTTTGGTGAAACCACAATAATAATTTTTATTAGTGTTGCTGAGATATTGTAGGAGATATTTTAGGTGCTGGTCTCCCCATACCTGTGGCTCAAAATTACAACAGTTTTTTTCACACAGGCTGCTTGCAGTTAAGGTCTGTTACATTTTGACATGAACGCAGCATTCTCTGGCACACTGTCAAAGATTAATTGGAGCTGCATTTTTTTTACACACTAACAAAATACTACTTTCATGTTTGATGAAAGGTACTCAGATGCTCCCATTAGACACAGGTGCTAGTGGAACAGAGGGCAGTGGGAAGAGCTCTTGCTCCTTTTACAGTGTGTGCTGAGTGTTAATATTAATAGCAGCACTGGATAATATATGTGGTCTCATTCCTAACTTATTAATGCAGTGTTTGTGCTCCACAGGGTACTATATGGAAACAAGATCACTGAGATTTCCAAAGCACTGTTTGAGGGACTGTTTTCTCTGCAGCTATTGTAAGTAGACACACACAAACACACACACACACACACACACACACACACACACACAAAGTTGGAGTTGCAGCTAAGAGCTCACATCCGCATCTCATTGATATTCCACTGAAAAGTGCTTACCTAAAACATTGTCATCAGAGTGGAGACATCATGATTGAAAGCCATGACCTGTAACACTGGCAACACTCATCGAAGAATGATAACAGGATAAACCGTCATCCTCTCTATCTCTCCTTTGTTCTGTCGCTTCTTTCTTTCAGGTTACTGAATGCTAATAAGATAGCATGTCTACGTGTGGATGCATTTCAGGACCTCCACAACCTCAATCTGCTCTCACTATATGACAACAAGCTCCAGACCATTGCCAAGGGGACCTTCTCGTCGCTACGAGCCATACAAACACTGTACGTGTACACACACACACACACACACACACACACACACATACATACATACACACACAGACAAACAATACAAAGGTGTGAAATTATGAGCGGTGGTTGGCAATCATCATAACTGAACAACTGCAGACGTAAACAAAAATCAATTATGTTTTAAGAGAAACACAGCAGAAACAACTTCAGTCTGAAGAAAAACAACAATATTGTTTATATTGTTTATGCATCTTGGATTTCTGGGAACATTTGTTGTTGCCACTTGTTAAAAAACAATTTTCATTTATCTTAAAATCAGCAGTAAACAGCAGGTTTTGTCGTCAGCTTTAATATATATAATAACCACTTCTCTTTAAACACACCATTTTGCACTAATCTTTCCAATTACACACTATCTGTCATAGAGGAGGTAAATACTGTGTACCAATTTCACCACTTTCCTAAACAGACTTTCATCTGAGTGCAAATTGTTTTGTTAGTGTGCTCCCCTGGGTAGAAAATAACACAGAAACCGCCTTCTATCATGCAAAGCACATGACAGGCTCATATCTAGCAGTGTCTAAGTATTCAAGGGTGGACTTTACCTTTAATGAATGACATTGTGCCCTTTAAGGACCCTGTCTTCATGTAACAGAAATAAGTTTGCATCTTTGTGAACTTTACCTGGCCTTTACTTTATCTTTGAAATTCAGCCATTACTTTACAGTTTGTAATCCCTACAACATTGTTACTTTGTGGTTTGGTTTGTTTGCTGTGTTTAGTCAAGCAATTTGCACTGGCCTTCCCCTTAGCCGTTCCAAAACAACAGTAAATAAACAGTACATACCTGGCAATGTTTCATAAAATAAACACACAGCAACAAAAATGCAATAAGATATTGACAACAAATAATCATTCTTCCACCAAGCAATGTAGTTCTTTGGTGACATTTAACAAAATCACTGCCAAGCAACACACAGATGCAGGGGAAAGTGCCGGCTGCTTTACATGGAGCCAGAGAAGTTAACCCCCATGGGCTCCAGTAAACCTAATGTCAGGAGAAAGAAAAACAAGACTTATGTGGCTATATTATAACCACATATAAATCTACAATCAGTAATTGTTGTGCTCACTTTCCCCTAGCTGTTGTCACTTGCCAGCTTTATATATTTTTTTTACTTGCTGAGTAACCAAATTAACATTAGGCTGCATTAGGCTATGAATAAAAACATTCAAGCTAGCTAAAGTACATTGCCAACCTTTCATAGATCATTTGTGTAGCTACGCGCTCTGGTTAGAGATTAAAGGCCGGAAGTTTGTGCAGCAGCAATGACTGGTAATTCTCCAACAAAGTGACAGAACACAGTGGGTCCCCAGGCTGCTCAAACATTAGTCCCTGTAGGTGCTGTTTGCATCTTTTTTTTTTGTGCATTAATTGAATGACAGATGAGTTGCGTACATCATTTCTTATGTCCTGACGGATGATAAATGATGCAGGTTTCAGTTGCCAGTTGCCCTCTTCAGCTCTGCGTCCCATATGATAGTAGGTGACTAATTGGCGCAGTAATACTGAAATGTGATGCGGTAACAGCTGTGTGTTTATAGAGTAATTCACAGTGGTTTCAAACGTAGGTCAGCCAGTCATAATCAAGGACTGGAACAATCTGTTTTTATAAAATCAGTTTGGTTGCTCTGCATTCAGTGGACGCATTCAGTGCTTGCTTGGCGCAGGGGAGGGAGAAATATTGTGTGCTCTATTACCCAACATTAGCTTTTAGGCTTTTTAGGGAAGTATTGTAAACCAATCCAAACTTTTTTTTTTCTTTGACACGATAGTTTCACAAAAAATGCTTGAGGCATTCTGAATGTACCTGCCATCCAAAAACAAACAGGTGACATCTGTGACAGTACCCACACTCAAGAAACAGAACGTGTTCATAACTTTTGTTCTAACAGCTTATTTGTGTGTTTTTGTATGCTCCATGTGTCCGTGTCTGTGTTTGTGTCTGTGTGTGTGTGTGTGTGTGTGTGTGTGTGTGTGTGTGTGTATTAGTCACTTAGCCCAAAACCCGTTTATCTGTGACTGCCATCTGAAGTGGCTGGCAGACTACCTGCAGGACAATCCCATTGAGACAAGCGGTGCCCGCTGCACCAGCCCCCGGCGCCTCGCCAACAAACGGATCGGACAAATCAAGAGCAAGAAGTTCCGCTGCTCAGGTATAAACACATGTGGCATTGTAAACATATTTATCTTAAATTATTTCTGTTCCTGGTCATTAACACAAGTACAGACTTCTACACATAATATCCAAATTGACTCACTGTTTACTCTCCTGTGTTTACATTCTGTGTCTTCCTGCTGGGATTTTCCCTCAGCCTCTCTCTACTAACCTCAACTCCCTGTTTTCAGCATTTTTTTTGGCATCTTTCTCGGTCTCTTCTTGCATTTTAACGCACACACACACAAGCACACACACACACACACACACACACACACACACACACAGCCAGTGAGTACTTTACTGCAGACTAGCCTTATGTTCTTTGGTTGTTTTTCACTTTCACTCTCTCTGTCTCTCCATTAGCTAGAGAACAGTATTTCATCCCAGGTATTGTACATCGAGCATGTGTGTGTGTGTGTGTGTGTGTGTGTGTGTGTGTGTGTGTGTGTGTGTGTGTATGTGTAAGACACTGTCTGGTCCAACACGGCAGATGCTGCACACTCAAACTCTACACTTGCGTGAGTGACTTGCCTTGACTGACACCTTGTGAATGCCAAGACAATTTCTTTTAATGGTTTAACGTACATCATAATGCATCACGTCTAACCAGGCACCAAATAATCACACTCTTGTCCTTGCACTTGGGTTTTTCCGATGGTAACCGTAACCTTGACAATAGAGGGAGAAAAACAATTGGATTAATGGGCTCAGGCCGCTGTCAGCCGGGCACTCCATGTGAGACTCTGTGTAAATGAAAGTGTATTGGTACAGCGATCACAGAGACTATATTTAATAACAGTCCTCCTCGCTTCTTAGCACATCTAATGATAGTTAATGTATGAGCGTGTGTCCGCGAGCATCTGTGTCTGTTTCGCCCACTGCAGAACATCAAAAGGTCACGCAGTTACCATGCTCAGAGGGGTGCTGGGAAATATGTAAATCAGACATGCATATGAGATCAGTAGCAGGGCTAAAGGCGGTCATTACCGCAGCAGCACACAGAGGAGGCATGGTGTGTGTTGGATGAGAGTGTGTGTGTGTGTGTGTGTGTGTGTGTGTGTGTGCTCACTGCAGTCATTAACTCACCGGGGGGACAGAGGTTTCAAAGCCCAGATACCACATACGCGGCAAAGCTGAATAATTTAGGAAGATTTGTGGTTGAAAAGTTGAATAAACATGTTTTATTCTGTGGTACAACCTTGGTATCATGCCTTGGATCAATACATCTAAAATCCTCTCGATTAATTTGCATCATGTCCCCTATTTCACGGTGTATTATTTTGGATCCTATCTCATATATCTGTTTGAACAAAAACTCTTTAATTTCAGTTTTATCCCTCAAACCATTTCTTGTTTTACTCGTGTAAAGATTGAACTGAAGTGACTGATGTCAAAGAATACACACAAAGCAAAAATAATGTACTTTACGCTTGCAAGTGTTTATTGTTCATCGGCATGACGCATTTATCTGGTTATGTGTGCTTGAACAAGTCGGAATCAGTCGTGCTTCAAGCAAACCAGGCCGGGATGTGTGTTGGATGAAAGCACCCACCAAATGTCATGTTATGCCGGCACGATTCTCACTATTCACGAGTCATTACCCCTTTAAATGAATCACTGCCTGAGGACTGAACACAAAAAAATTGCAGCATTTTTTTTTTCTCAGTCTCCCCTTTTTTTCTCTCCTGTTCAAATAAAAGAGTGAAATCCCTTCTTCTTTCTCCTACTGCCTCTCTCACACACTCAGGAGTACACCATGTCGGCTGTAAGTAACACACACACAAACACACAACATTCTTGCGTCAGCTCCGAAACCCTCACCTCTCGTCTCCTGAGCCGGCCTCTGACCTTTGACCTCTAGAACCCACAGTGACCTTTGACCCCCTCTGTGACTTCTCCTGTCTGTTTACAAACAACAATAATGAGAATATCCATAAAATTCACATTTTATCACACTACAGTGTATGTATTTTTTTCTCTTCATGCTGTTCTTGTGTGTGTTTGCAAGTGTGTGTGCCCATGTTTGTTGGAATTCGTGTGTGTGCGTGTGTGGTGTGTGTGTTCCTAGAAGTCAGGGCTTCTCTTGCCTTCAGTGCTGCTGTAACTCTCCTCCCACTCCTCTGTAGCTGCCGCTCTGTTCCTGCTCTCCTGTGTTATGTCTGTGAGTTTAGATGTCTTTAGATGTTCCAGTCTACTTCCCCTGCTTTTTCTTTACTGTACTTTCCACCCTGCCTGATCTTGTCCTCTTCTCCTCCTCTTCTCCTCCTCCTCCTCCCTATTACTGCTTCCCTTCCCTCTTCATTCCGAGCAATACATTTCCTCGAGCCAGACGGCTGTCTTTGCATTTTCATCCCTTGGACTCTTTGTTTTCTTATCCTTATCTGCTCTCCTTCCTATCCTCTCCTACTCCCTTTCATCATTCTTCTCCTCCCTCTCATCTCCTCCTCTCCTCTCCTCTCCTATTCCTCATTTTCCTCCTTTCCTTGTTATCTTCCCCTTCACCCCTTTTTTCTCCTCCTCTTGTTACCCTCTCCCCTACTACTTTTCCTCTCATCTCTCCTCTCCTCTACCTCATCCTCCCCTCTTTCCTGCTCCCTTCCTCTCCCTCTCATCTCCTCTTCTCCTGTCCTCTTCTTCTTCTCCTACATCTTATCCTCTCCCTTTTTCCTGCTCCTCTTCTCTCCTCTTCCCTCTTCTCCCCCTGTCCTTCCCGCCCCTGTGTTCCAGCGGAGGAGCAGTCAGTCAGCAGGTTGTTCCTTTGTGCTTGATCTAACCATGTGGCTGCCAGGTTCCTAAAGTGGAACATGGTTCTGTCAAGCACCATGGAACGGCCCTGCAAAACCCTACAGCATGGCCAAGACGCAAGAGACAGCAATCTCCTGTCATCCTGTGTGTGTGTGTGTGTGTGTGTGTGTGTGTGTGCGTGTGCGTGTGCGTGTGCGTGCGTGTGTGCGTGTGTGTCTGTCTGTCTGTGTGTGTGTGTGCCTGTACAGTATGACAGATGACTGCTGGGTGTGTGTGAGCATTTTTCTGCTATGATCTAAACTGTCTGGTTTGTGCTGTGGTTGCTAACACTAACAGTTGCTTTGTAGTCTGACAGGACTGAAAAACTCCAACCTGTGTGTGTGGATGCGTGTGTGCCTGTACACATGTCTTGACAGTTTGTGCGTCTTGTGAACTTGGCTCCTTTTAGGCCATGATACACATGCAGCATTTTGAAGTAATGCTCATGGGGAATGATGAATACGAGCATAATCAGCAATGTTTTTCAAACATGTTTGTTTCAATTTGACAATTTCCACTCCAAACAAAAGCAGCACAGCCCCTCTGCACTATGTCAAAATTCTTCTTTTGTATCACAACTTTCAATCAGGCCATCCACAATATTTTTATTGGAACTGGTACCAGTAAACGCTGGGGTTCAACTCTTGCACGATGAGGGCGTTGGGTGACTTTGTGCTTATAATTGTGACCAGGTACCGAGGACTACCGCAGCAAACTAGGAGGGGACTGCTTCGCCGACTTGGCTTGCCCGGACAAGTGCCGTTGTGAGGGCACCACAGTCGACTGCTCCAACCAGAAACTTACCAAAATACCAGATCACATTCCCCAGTACACTGCTGAACTGTGAGTCAAGCTGTATTTTTTTACTACAAAGTGTATCCTTGTGTGGTATATAGAGGAAACCTCGCATCGGCCTTGATCTCCTCCTCCTCCTCTTCCTCCTCCTCCTGTCTCCGTCTCTTCTGTTGTTCTCTCTCTTTGTCTCTGACCACCTCTTCTCTTCTCTGTTCCTAGGCGTCTGAACAACAATGAATTCACTGTGCTCGAGGCGACAGGGATCTTCAAAAAGTTGCCTCAGCTGAGAAAGATGTGAGTCAGACATGTTGCAAACGTAACGTGAACAAAGAGTCACATGTGGTTGTCAAGAAGTCATACTAAGGTCACACAGAGAAAGCTATGATTGTACTTGTGTTGACACAGAAATCAAAATGAACCATGTGTATTTCTCTCAATATACCTTACCTCCATCTACTCCTACTGCTGCTACTTCTGTTCCCTCTTGCTGCCTTTGTCCTCTTCTTGCTCTCTCTACATCTTTCATCTCTCTTGCTTTCACTCTTTTCATTCTTACTGCCATCTTACCTTTCTTGCTCCTGCAGTAACCTGAGCAATAACCGTATCACTGACATAGAGGAGGGGACATTTGAAGGAGCCTCAGGGGTCAATGAGTTGATTCTGACCTCCAACAGACTGGAGAACATACACCACCGCATGCTGAAGGGACTCAGCGGCCTCCGCACACTGTGGGTACACACACACGCACACACACAGAGTTTCTTAAATGCATATGCAATCACATTATCATATCAAACATGGGAACAATATTCAAATATGCTTTCACACACTGTGACAAAGTCCACACACAAACATTGAAAACATGTGAGCATGCATAATTCGCAGGTTTATATAATGAATATATCTTTATTTTCTGTAAAATGCACAGTAACTTTAATCTTTTTTGTCTGTATGTGCCTGTGTGTGTGTGTCTGTGTGTGTCTGTGTGTGTGCAGTATGCTGAGGAGTAACCGCATCAGCTGTGTGAGTAACAGCAGCTTTGTGGGGTTGAGCTCAGTGCGTCTTCTGTCACTCTACGACAACCAGATCACCTCCATGAACCCCGGAGCCTTTGACACACTACACTCCCTGTCCACGCTGTGAGTACACACACATTACAAATGCAAATGTACAACCCCCCCCCACACACACACACACACACACACACAAACACAAACACACAGCATCCAACTCCTCCCTTTGTTCTCCAGCAACCTTCTGGCCAATCCCTTCAACTGTAACTGTCACCTGGCTTGGCTGGGTGATTGGCTGAGAAGGAAACGCATTGTCACCGGTAACCCTCGCTGCCAGAGTCCTTATTTCTTGAAGGAGATCCCCATCCAGGATGTAGCTGTCCAGGACTTTGCCTGTGAAGATGGTAAGACGGAGCAGATACACCCTTTAAGCATGACACTGTAGCATCTGCAGCCCTGACAAATTTTGTTTTTATTTTTCATTACCACCTTTTCATCATCCTTCCTCCCCTTTCCACCACTCCATCTGTTTTATCATCTTTCATCAGGTAATGATGAGAACAGCTGCTCTCCACTGCTGAGGTGTCCAGCAGAGTGTTCCTGTCTGGACACTGTGGTGCGCTGCAGCAACAAGGGTCTCACCACGCTGCCCAAAGGCCTGCCCAAAGAGACCACTGAACTGTGAGTGACACACCGACACATCATTAAGTGCAAGAGTTCCATCTCCTACTTTACTGACCTACTGAACCTCAAACAAGACATGTAAACCATGTATCTCCAAAAACAAATTTCAAGTTTTTCGTGTCAAAAAAAATTCATGCTGTGATTTTGTATCAAAAGCATTTTACAGCAATTGCATCCCTTCTGTTCTGAAAGTTGCTCAGAAACTCCCTCGTTGTCTGTATAGCCATGAAAGCCATACATCTTCTGACTGCCCGACATCTCTAGATTGTGACTGTTAAGTTCAATGAGACTGTGATTATGCTAGAGATCAAAATTGGTCATTTTATACAGTAATATCCATTTAAAAAGATTATTCATTATTTATTCATTCATGCATTTTTGAAGGGTTTCTGAAGTATTTTAAATTTCCATTACTTATCAGATTTGCGTCTAATATAACAAATGTAACAATTTGTGTCAAGGCACTTTCTTTATGTTGTCAACGTCTTAAATGTGCAGTTTGTATGTCTGGAGAAAGACAGTTGATTGTTAGGTCTCACTGTATTCAGATACCGACACTGAGGTCATCAGTTTTTGATAACCTGGGAATGATTGCATATTGAACCTGTAACTACATCTATAATGATCAGTGAACAACTTTTCCAGTTTAACTTTGGGCTTGTAGAGCTACAACAGGCAGGGGTAAATATTTTTGCCCAGACTGGTGAAGACTGGTCCACCTGCTGTCCTGTCATCACCTTAGGATCTATGTGGCTGACAGGACAGCTGGCTTTGAGGACAGTTAAGCCATAACTGAAGCCGAAGCTTGTGTGGATTGCGAAAATGAAGCATCAGTAGCCCTTACACAGTCTTCATGTCTGGTGTAAACATGGAATAAGACAGATTTGCTGCCATTGTAACCTCAAAGTTGTCGGCCTCAGAAAATCTAAATCTTGATCCATTGTCCATTTGAATCTTGTTTTTCTTAATTTCTGAAGCTGTACTTGGTCAGAAGACACATGAAACAGTAGCACAAGGCTCACAGAGACACGGGTACACATACTGAAGGCTTACAGAGGATTTTATTCTAGAAACTCAGTTTAAGATACACACAAAACCCCAGATGATCAGAAAATGATAGCTCTAAATTAAACATCAGACAGCAGGCACGGTGGTATTTTCTATCATTTCACTATTTCACCTGTGGGGAACAGGCTTTCTCCAATATTAACAAAGACTTAATTAATACACTGGATTAATAGCACATTGTCACAGAGTGAAGGAGATATGATTGCAGTCGTGCGTGTGGGTGTGTATGTGAGAGAGAGAAGGTGGTTATACTGTATTAGGATGCCTGTGGGGATATTAAGCTCCAGTGTTTATTATGGCTGCAGCAGTAATGACTGCTCACACTGCTGGAGATGAGGAATTTCCCACATGGCTAAATAACTTCATTTTCTCCCCTCCCATATCCCCCCTCTCTCTTTCTCAATCCTCCTTACATCTTCTATATTTCTCCTTTTGTTCAAAACCCTCTCTCTCTCTCTCTCTCTCTCTCTCTCTCCCTCTCTCTCTTCAGGTATCTGGATGGTAACCACTTCACTCAGGTTCCTGTGGAGCTCTCCAATTACAAACACTTAACACTGATGTAAGTCTCACCCATATGACCTCAGCTCACACGCGTTCATCACAAAGCCAGAGTTTTGCTCAGTCAAACACACTTTAAATGAGGATCGTGACTTGGCCTGTATTCCCTGCACTCTGCTTTTTAAAGACTAAAACTAACTGACTGCTGTTGTATCAGAGCTCTGTGTTGTATCACTTTTGATGGTCCGTGTGGGCGTGAGAACCCAAGCACAGTAGAATACAAAGGAGTATGTACTGTACTTCACAGAGTTTGTGTGTGCGTTTATTGAAGCATGTGCTGACAGTGCTGCCTGTGTGTGTTTTATGTATCTGTTATTGTTTCCTTTTCAGTGATTTGAGTAACAACCAGATCAGCACGTTGTCCAACCACAGCCTCAGTAACATGTCTGAGCTGCTTACCCTGTGAGTCTGGCCCTACATCAGTCCCTTTGCAGTGTGTGTGTGTGTGTGTGTGTGTGTGTGTGTGTGTGTAGCTCACTTGACTAAGGGAAAGCAGGAATCAAATAAGGAGCTCCTGTTGCCGCACATATCACACATATTTTGTTGAGTTGACATAGTCACACATGAGTACTGTCTCATGTGAGACACTATACAGTAGGGGACTCATGGGAGCCTATAAATGAGCTTTTTTCAGTGCACTGTTAGCAAAAAAATAAAGGAAATCACAAAGCAACTGAGTTTGCAGTCATAAGCAGTTGGAAATATCATCATCACACAGCCAGAAGTACAAGAAAATGCTGACCTTACACAAACAGCAACAATTAATAATGAATAAAGTAGTTTTTTTCCAAAATGAACCACTAAATTATTGGAAGACAGACATGTTTGGGTCAGTGAGGAAAACAGTAGGGAGGAAATTACCAGGGGCCCCACAGTACAATTATCACAATACTTCACGGTACAATAGTAAGTCACATTACAATATTACTGTAATTTTAAATGTTTTTCAGTTACAATAGCATACATTGCAATATATCACAATTCATTACCTTTCTTTGAACTGCAAATTATGTCCCTAAAGGAAAACTTTGTCAACATCTAGGTTCAATCTAAATACACTTCTTGCCCAATTTACAATTTTACAATTTGCAATTTAGCCCTTACCACTCCATTTTGTGCGTTCAAGTCCTCGGATACGGTGTTGCGATTCTGCCTGGGGTAGAGTGGTAGGGTGAAGTGATAAGACTACGTGACCCTTCAAACAGAGGTTTTTCAGAGGTAAACTCTTAACTGAGTGTTTATCAACAAGATGGCTGCACAAGCAAAAAAAACCCCAACAAAACACAAAAACGTTCTTTTTTGTTAATAAATATTTTAAAAATGATGCTAACCATCATATTTTCTTAGTTTAATGTCGTTTCAATGTATTATAGTTCACAAGTATGCTGTGTCTTGGTGGCTAATTGGCTAGCTAGAGCTAATGTTACAAATGTTACGTTTTTGCTGATAAGTCTTGACAGTCCTGCATTTCGACATATTACGATGTGTCATTCCACCCTCTTTGATGGCTTATGACACCCAAAATTTAATAAAAGTCCAGTAGTAAAGTTAATGCACTTGTTCCCGCTCCGCACAGGTTGCTAACATTAGCCCATAGTGCACCGTGTTCTATTTCATTTGATGATTTGTTTGATGGATTTATGGCTTGAAACTAAAAGGGGATTTATGGTCGTGCGTTGACCCTACGCACGTCGCCTACGCATGTCGCCTACACACTTTGCCTATGCCGTTGTGAGCATTTTTACTTCTGCGGTGGTGTGTCTGTGTCACTCTGCAGTAACTCCTTCAAAACACTAGTCAGCGGCGGAGGTTTCTGTGAAGTGCTGTAAAGTTTAGATGATTCAAAACACACCCAAAACACACATTAAACATGTCTTAATAGAGACAATTTGAAAAACAAGTACACAAATTGGCTTCACTACAACTTGCAGCATTCACAGACAAAGCACTTGTCTTTTGCTGGACACATTTTCCCCACAAATACAACATGCTAACATTATTAGCACAAGCCTATGGCATTTTACATTGTATAAATCAACCTAGCAACCAGTGGTCCTTTCTTCTTCTCTTATAAAACCAGGGACAACGGCAACATTTAACAAAGGTAACGGCACACAGTTTGGCTCCATTACAACTCACAAGGTTCACCAACAAAACAACAGTCTAGTACAGGTTTTTAGTTTTTTAAACAAATACAACATGCTAACATTATTAGCACAAGTTGTGAACTTTTCTGTCTCCATCAGATAAATGGCAAATGTCATTGTGATGATTGCACCATTACTGTCATAGTCACGTCTGTTTGTGTAAACGCCATTGACGACTACTGATGACGTATCAGGTGCTTGAAGGGTTGTGCCAATTGATGGGGAGGATTTCTGCTTAACTAATAAATCGTTAAGTTTCTAAAAACTTTCATTCTGTTCAACTCATTTTTAATCATTTTTATTGTAGCAAAATGTATCTGCTGAAAAAAGTAATTAATTTTATTATTTGAGTAGGCTACCAAAAGTTTAATTTATATTTGCAATCATTTATTTAACAAAAAAAAAAATTGATATATGGCATTCGTGAATTGATACAATGTTGCCACGTAAAATATCACTAAACTATTCTGTATCAATTCTTTCCCCATCCTTAAAAAACAGTACATCCTCTATACATCAGTACATTTTTTTCCAGTTACAGACTTATATTAAATGTGTCTTAAATGTAGAGCTTATTAGTGTGCTACTTGTTACTGTAAATAAAATAACACTAGAAAAGGACAAAAATGCACAGGGGAATCAATTTCCCAGGGGGTAAGATTTTTGCTTGTGTGTGTGTGTGTGTGTTTCCGACTGGATGGATGTGTTTATGCTGACAGGTGTTTTAAATTGTGTGTGTGCGTGTGTTTGCTCTACTGCTTTGCTTCGTGGTATGTACTGCTATGCTGCATTTGAAGATATCTGGAAAAAAAAAAAAGACTGCATTTGTCTCCATGCCAACATGTTCATTCTGTGTGTAAAGAATCCTGAGCTACAACCGCCTGCGGTGCATACCAGTGAGGGCGTTCGATGGACTCAAGTCTCTCCGTTTGTTGTGAGTATCGGTCACAACATATGCCAGGTGGAGGATAACTCAGAAACGTTTTAAGTCAGCCTGCTGCTAAAGAAGCCATCCAGACTTTTAACATCCAGACTCTTTTCTACACTTCTGTGCCCTTTTTCCTCTCTCTTCTTCCTTCTGTTGCCCTTCCTTAGGTCTCTCCATGGTAACGACATATCACTGATACCAGAGGGAGCCTTCAAAGACCTGTCATCGCTCTCCCACCTGTGAGTAATATAAACACACACACATATCACAGTTCACGTCTTTCTCCAGCATTGAAGTGTCTACCTTTTACCTTATAGAATTGGAATTGCAAAGTAAGGAAAACACATTATCATGACAAAAGAGCCTTATCTCGTCGTCCGAAAAGGAAAATGTCTGCTCAGTGAGGCTTCTCTGTGAATGTATCAGGCTGCCAAAGTAACTGAGCAGCAGACCCATCTACAGCTATCTCCTTTCTCCTGCTCTCCTCTTTTCTCTAGTACTTTTCTATAGTATTCTGTAATATTTGCTATTGAAGGTGGTATACATTATACATATATAACAAAAATTCAAATGCAACACTTTTATTTTGCTCCCATTGTTTGCAGGTTTAGATTTTTTTCATGCACTCAATAGATAGTTTTCTCTCAAATTTTGGTCACAAATGTGTTAAAATCCATGTTAGTTAGTTAGTTAATTAGTTAGTTAGTTAACAGCATCATTACTACACAAGTGTGTCTTGGGTTGGTCACAATAAAAGGCTAAGGAATGTCCACCAGAGCTGTTGCCCATCAACTGAATGTTCATTTCACCACCATAAGATGTCTCCAGTGTCGTTTCCCTGAATTTGGCAGTACATCCAACCGCCCTCACACATAGCCACACTAGCTCTGGACCTTCACATCCAGCGTGTTCACCTGCAAGATTGTCTGAGACCAGCCACCAAAACACCTAATGCAACAACTGGTTTGTGCAACTGAGGAATCTCCGCATAAACCATCGGAAAACATCTCAGGGAAGCTCATCTGCGTGCTCAATGACCTCACCATGGTCTTGATCTTGAGGTTGGTTGGATGTACTGCCAAATTCACAGAAACGACATTGAAGATGTCTTATGGTTATGAGATGAACATTTACTAACGGGTAAAAGCTCTGCTGGACATTCCTGCAGTCAGCATGACAATGGCACACTCCCTCAAAACCTGTTACATATGTGTCGTTGTGTTGTGTGATCAAACTGGACATTTTAGAGTGTCCTTTTATTATGACCATCCCAAGGCACACCTGTGTGTGATGATGCTGTTTAAGCAGCATTTTGATATGCCGCACCTGTAAGGTGGATGGATTATATTGGAAAAGAAGAAGTGCTCACTAACACAGATATAAACAAATCTATTGCGTGCATACAAAAAAGTCTTAGATCTTGAACTTAAATGGGAGCAAAAACAAAATTTGTGTTTTTATTTTTATTTTGTTTTTAATTATTGTTTTTTAATTCAGTTTAGTTTCAGTTAGTTTTCAGAGTGGGTTTGCTCATCTCAGTTTAATTTTTAGTGTTTAAATATGTTTAGTTTAGTTTTTGTTAGCTTAAGAATTTTATTTTTTTTTTTTTATGATATAGAGAGTATTTGTAAAGGGCAAGATTTAGGAAGTACAGAATAGTTAATGCAATATAAACACATCACTGTGAGGCCAACTAACTCACAGTCATGTAGACATCCCGGTCCCAATAAACATGTACCAATGCCTACTCATTGTTGTTGTGTTGACAGATTTGACCATCTTGACAAAGGCTAAAACTTAAGACATTTTCTGTATATTTTTGTTTTATTTCAGTTAGTTTTATAAGTTCACAATATTGCTTCAGATAGTTTTGTTTCGTTTCAGTTGATTAAAATGTTTTCACACACCTTGTTTTAGTTTTTAGTTTAGTTTAAGTAAACTATTTTGATCTTGGTGGGATTCTAGGGGCCCTTTTCTCATCTGAGCAATGCTCAATATTATTATTATTATTACTATTATTATTATTATTATTATTATTATTATTATTATTATTATTATTATTTGTTTTAAGGAAATCTTCTAATCTACTTTACTGTAAAACTGTATGAACGACTCCGGTGCACAAATTCAAAGCACTAACTGAGAACAGAAAAATTGACTTCACACATGAAAGAGCTTTTACTTTGTTCTCTCTTAAGTTCACTGATGTTCAGTAAGCACTCTGTAGAGAGAGCACAGAGGTTCTATTGGCTGCACACAAGCGAAGGATGATGCTAACAACTTTTTAGTTACCTGCTAGTGGGAATGCCCCCGGGGCGCTCATGAGGATCAGAACCATGGAGAGCGCCTGTGACAGTCTGCTGCAGTTTCTAGTTATGCCCCACTGCAGACCACTAGTCTAATATTATCTCTTTCTCTACAACAGAACTACAAGCCTGGGAGTGGCTCTAACTTCCTCCTTGAGCACTATAACAGTTCAGTCAGATCTGTTGTTTTTAGGAGAGAAGGAAATGATCCAAGTAGCAATGATGATTCTGCAGGAAGTATCAACTATCAGCAGAGTTGGGTATTAAAGGTAGTGCAGTACAGCTGCATGCATATGATTGGTTACTAGTCAGATAGTAGCCAAGTAGCTGATGAATGAGCCAGTCATTGTGGTGCATTAATAAAGCAGATGATGCTAATAAGCTTATGCAAGCACAGCTTTAGTGCTCTGCCTGGACTAATGAAATGCTCCATTAGTTATCTTTAAGAATTACCTCACATGTGGTTTATTGAGCTGTAGAACATCAGGAAAAACTTTATGGAAAGTGTTTTAAGTTTGAGAAATACTACCCCCAACACAGCTACCAGCATGAGATAGATGCTCCCGATTATCTCCACTTCAGTCTCAGTTATTTATGGCAGAAATATACCTCGCTTAATTTGACAGCTATGCACAGCTCGGTCTGTTAGTATTTAGACAGTGACACATTTCCTTCTGTTTTGGCTCTGTATGCCAACACGTCGTCTCTGAAATGAAGTGCTGCGTTTTCCTCGTGTTATTATGACTGAACATCGGTCTCACTCTGCTCTCTCTTCCTGGCTCGCAGGGCCCTGGGTGCCAACCCTCTGTACTGTGACTGCCACATGCAGTGGCTGTCAGACTGGGTGAAGAGTGGCTACAAGGAGCCTGGCATCGCCCGCTGCGCCGGGCCTGGGGACATGACTGACAAACTGCTGCTTACCACGCCTTCCAAGAAGTTCACCTGCACAGGTAAACACATATACAATCACACCTATATGTTGAGTGTATTAATGTACTTTATTAGGTTTCCAGATATAAAAGCATGCACACATACTTTGCAGACAAGCATACCATTATTATGCAGTGCATTTAAATACACACACACTTGATGAGGACTCCTAGAGGAGACCACAAGTTGCCATTTACAAAGTGTCCAATGAAAACTGTGTATCTAAATAATATAAACCTTGAATGGACAATTTAAAAAAAGCTTTGTTTTAACATTTGTGATTTGGGATTTTTAGTTTTTACAGGGTTATTTCAGCTGATGTCAGTGATGATTTTCGTTGGACGCCAACAAAATGTTAATATTTAACTTTAGATAATAACTCTAAAATCCACAAATTTGCTTGTGAGCATGATTGTGGCTGTAACTCATCAAACTGCAAAATGCTACTGACTTATTTTATCACATTAACTATGAACACATGACTGAAACCTATTTTTAACCTAATCTAACTGACGCACTGTAGAAGTCCCGGGGCCTTGTGGTTTCCTGGTGCCAGGTAAAGTAGCCAGTCATATCCCAGTATTTCCTCCTCAGTCCTTCCTTCCCCAGCTCCTCAAGACAGTCCCGGCCCACCTTTCCTCGTGCTTTGAGCCCTCACCGAACTGAACAACCGCTCTGCTTCCCATTCAGCCCTCATGTTGTGACCCAACTGTTAGAACTTGATGTTCTGTCATGAAATTTGGGAATATGTTTGTTCTCTGTACATGTCATGGCCCTGCAAACAATGTCTTCCTTGTTGCTTCTATTCATCTTTTGAATTATCTTGTGTTCAAGTTTCTAGGTGGTTAACTTATACGGCAGTATAGGTGGTGGTGTTTTTTCCTCCTTATTTTCCCCATACAAATTACCTATTTTCTCACAAAATATTATCTTAAATGTCAAACTACATAGCAACCAGTGGGAATAAATACATCTTTGTAGCACAAAATTGTGACTTGAGGTGATGCAAGGTTTATGCAGGTCCCTGATCATGTACAGCTGTCTGAGTGTATGTCAACATATGTATTCTGACTTATCTTACTGCTTTGTGTGTGGAACATTATTTAAAGCCAATCATCTCTCTGGTGTGTATGTTTTGTGTGTGTGTTTGTCTCACACAGGTCCAGTAGATATGAGTATCCAGGCTAAATGTGAACCCTGTCTGTCCAACCCCTGCAAAAACGATGGCACCTGCTCTAATGACCCGGTGCACTACTACCGCTGCACCTGTCCCTACGGATTTAAGGTACTGTGGAAAACCATAAGGGTCATATTCACATGCTTAAGAGCAGTGGTGGCATGAGTTTTCCACCTGAAAAGTATATGAATATTGAAAAAAAAAATAAGAACAATATCTGCATTATGACAGCACAACGGTCAACAATTCACCCTTTGTCAAGACCCACCCATGGCCCCGCCCTCCTTGGTTACTGTTGCTGGGTTCGACAAAACTAGTATCGTGGGGGTTCATTATAGGAAACAATGGAAAATACCGGGAGGTATAAATTTCTCGTATTTCAAATTAAAAACGTGGCTACAGTTGAGTGAACGGGCATTACATGACATCTCCGAAAACTGGTGAAAATCGTTGTTTTGTCCCGATGTCTGATGGTAGCCATGGCCACTAATGTGAGCCCCCACGGTTGCTAGCTCTCTGGCCCGTCTTGTCTCCACAGACTTATCCCTCGAGTCTGTCAGTGACCATTTCTGGAGCCAGGGATCACAGATATCATCCAAATGTCTGCAACAGGGCCTTCAGTATGCAGTGGAGTCTTATATACATGATGTGACATTCACAGCCACATCTATAAATGCAAAGTGCTACAAATCCAGGAGGAAGAGAGAGAGACGTCATTTACTCTTTGGGATGGAATAAAAAATACTCCGGGAATACGTTCTGGATATCTTGAGTCACTGTTGCAGACACCCCAAGCACACCTTTTAAGCATGTTAAAATAATATAAATCACTGATTTCACTGTGACACCATTAACAATGAGCGTGGGAGAACACAGCCTGGGGCGGAGTTTGACGGACCCCAGTACGTTAGCAACTGTTGTTATGAGGAGGAGCACTCTGGCTGGTGGGTCAGCAGACCAATCAGAAGGCCAAAAAAGGGTCAGTTCTTGATATTAAATTTTCCATCCCACATCCAATTATTTTTCAGCGTGTGATGTCAACCAGTCAGTGGCTATCAAGAAAATCCGAACATATTAGAGACATACTGCTCAGGCAGGGAAAAGTACGCCCTTCATCACACTAAAACAGAGACTGTGGGCAGTGCTTGTTCAATAGTCCTTGCATATTAAGTAATGTAGGATTTATGTGAGAGTACCAACTTAAATGTAAACACACACAACAAGAACAAAAATTATTTTCATTAGAATATGGAATTCACATTTGGAATGCCATGAGGGGCGTCACCCCAGCACCCGTAATGGACCACATGCCACTGCGCAACAGTCTCTCCTAATCACAAGGGAATAAGAAAATCCTATCATTTAGCAAATAGTTGCAAATTCTATATTGATAAGAAGCTGTTGTTCATTGGATGCACTAAATGTTTGTTTGTGTTTGCATGTAGGGACAGAACTGTGAGGAGCCCATTCATGCCTGTATTAGTAACCCGTGCCAGAATGGCGGCACCTGCCACCTGAAGGAAGGAGAGGGAAGCAACTTTTGGTGAGAGACTATTTAAAAGACTTTTTTCAGCCTGGTTAGTTTAGGCTATTATGTCTGTATGGCTTATGTTAAAGAGGCTTTCCACCTATTTTACACTTTGATATCAGATTACTTGTCTCGAGGAGTACTACTCAGCTCTATGAAAACTGTATAATGTCTTCTGTAGCTCTGAGGGGAGATTTCTAAAGTCTGAAAAAATGTTAAGGTTTAATAGACATGAGCATGTGCCAGACAAGGAGGGTCTGCTTAAAGATGCTATATTATTGGAGTTGTAGGATCAACCCTGTTTTGTAGCTTGACCCATGTTACCCATACTTGACCAAAGTACAGATATTTTGGTGCTCTGTTGCATCACTTTGATCTTTCTTTCTTAAATCTGTCCCTTGTGAGTCCCCCAACTTAATGGAAGTGTAATGCAAAATTGACAGAGTGGCCTGTTAACATTTGAATTGCCAGGACAGCAGCTCTCTGAATGGATTTCTGCCACCATGTCTTCTTTTAATGCCACAGTGAGGGAGGTGTAAAGTCAGACGTTTTAACATTTAACACTCAGTGGCTTTGAACAAATATCAGGTAATGATTAAACCAGGTACTCAGACCACCTCTGTGGAAGTGATGACAAAAATGAAAGAGGCCAGATATCTGTTTTCTTTATTGCTTTGTTAAACTGTGTGTACACAAGTACTGTGTGCTAAGGGGGATGAAGTAGAGTCAGGAATCAGCTTGCATTTGTTCCTCTTCTAAATAACCAATGAGTTAATGTGGTTAAAGCTGTGAACTGTTTGTCAGGAAGGAGAGAGGGCAGCAGACCTTCAATTTAGCCAGCACAACCCCCCCAGTGCTGGGTGTCACAACAGGCTGGTGGACAGTGGCAGTGCCAAGCTTGTGCACTGGCTGCACAGGTTGCTATGGTTGTTGACAGGGGTCCATTTCCTTAGGGACGGGTACCGTTAAAATGTTAACGATACCCATCCCTACTACTCTTACCAATGCTGCTTATTGATCCAGTACATAAACACTAACCTTACACGTTCTTTTGGGGAGGGCTTTACAGCATACAACAATCCTTTGTCCTTGGACCCTCACAGCAGATAAGGAAAAACTCTGCAAAGAAAACCTTTAACAGGGAGAAAAATGCTTGAAGCCTCAGCAACCTGAATGAATTACTATTGTAGACTTTAACCTAACTCAGGTGGATGGGGTAACAGGAGATGAACTACGAGTTACATAGTAGAAAACGGTGCATTTCTCCACCTGTATGTGACAAACTTTCGCTCTATGTTTTGAAAGATTGCTAGTGTCTCTGCGCTTACCTGCACAAGAGTTGTTGAAAGTGTAACAACAAGCAGTTTCAGCATCAACTCTTGTGAAGTATAACCAAACCTCTCAGCCATTATCACTGAGAGCAGGGCCTCTCTGTGTGTGTGTGTGTGTGTGTGTGTGTGTGTGTGTGTGTGTGTGTGCGTGCGTGATACAGAATGTAAAGCTGGCCCCTCCCCTCGCACATCGGGCATCCCTACATCTCCGGAATCGCTGCCCGCTCACATCCTGGCAAGGTGGTCTGTAGCAGCGGGGTGTGAGATGGAGGACACACTGTGATTCGAGGCTCTAATGTTAGCTAACCTTTGCTAAGTTCACATACTCTTGAACATGGAGCTGCAGGTGTAGGCCTTTAGCTCTGGTTAGCAGAAGGCTAAACTATAAGCAACATTTTCTCTCCATCTCTGAAACACTTTGAAATTGACATGAACCTTAATCTGCTTATTGTTAGACTCTCTTTTAGAGTCTTTCTGGTAAGTCCGTCTTCCTTTTTGGGGTTGCTTTGCAGTGTAGGTAGTTGCTGCCAAGCTAGAATAGCAACTTACTCTCCGCCATTGGATCAGGCTTTCGCCATAGGGACATGAACATGCATTTGCATTTGTAGAACAGCCAACAGGTTCACCCTTTCTCTGAAATGAGCTGTGATTGGCCAAAGTCTCCTGTCATGGGCTAGATTTTCTAAAACCTGAAAACAAGACAACACAAGACAAAGGTGCAGGAGTCTAGTGTTCTGCCAGACCACTTGACTTAAAATATGTTAAAAGGATTTAAGAGATTTTTTGCCCAGGGATGCCATAATTAAACTGCCTACTCCAGTTTTAAACAGGAAACTTTTTATGATAACTCATGTGTTTGCAGCGTCCTCAGATCTTACCAGTGCAGTTGGCAAGTAAATTGTTATCAGAATAATGACCATAGCTGTAGAAAATCAGATCCAGGGCATACAAATTGTATATTTCTTTGTGTTCACCCTAAAAATAAACATACAGAAACATCTACTGAGCTTCTTTAAAAACCACAGAGGAGTGGCAAATACCAGACAACAGTTAACAGATACTGAATATCAATAAACCAGTGAACCAGTGATTATTGAGAACGTGTTAATATTGACACCACATGTGATCTGTGGACCCTCAGCAGATAATTCCATCAATGATACAGCTGCACCACTAATGACAAGTGGGGATGAGTGTACAGGAGGTAAAGCGCTCAGGGGACCAGTTGTGTCCTCAGTCTGTCTCGGAGCCGGACAGCCCTGCTGTGAGAACCACCTTCTCTTCATTAGGCTGCTAAGTATTAACAGGAGGAGAGCTAACGCCTGTCTGCACGCTCCAAGCAGATTTTAACCACCCACACAGACAATTAGACCAGCACAAGATCACACCTCCTCCCGTCTCTCTCTTTCCTTGCCCTCTTCTGTCTTCTCTGTGACTTTTTCATATCAGTCTTCCTCTCTGTGTCTGTATTTCCATCTTTGCACACTTTGGTTTCCTTCTTCAGCGTCGGGGGTGGAATATTTATCGTCAAGAGCTGTCGTTGACTATATAATGAGATATTAATCCACCCGAGTGTGTGCCGCATAAGAGCTCTTTATTAGACCCATAATATACTGCTGTGTGTGTATGTGTGTGTGTGTGTGTGTGTGTGTGTGTGTGTACACGCAGTAATAAACCTGAGTAGTAGTTACAGAGTTGAGGCACGCTCACGTTAACAGAATAATGACTCTCTACTGGGGATATGTAGATGGAGCTGACACTGCTGTTATGAGCTGCACGCATGGATTGTGTGTGTGTGTGTGTGTGTGTGTGTGTGTGTGTGTGTGTGTGTGTGTGTGTGTGTGTGTCTGTGCGTGTCTGTGCGTGTCTGTGTGTGTCTTTGTCATCTAGAGGCCCCAAAGATTTCTGATTCCAATGTTCTGCATGCGGCCCTACATGTGTTTATCCTTTGATATCTGCTTACGGATGCGTGTGCGTCTGTGTGTGATCTCAGGTGTGTGTGTCCAGAGGGCTTTGAAGGGGATGGATGTGAGATCAACATCGATGACTGTGAAGACAACGACTGTGAGAACAACTCCACCTGTGTCGATGGAATCAACAACTACACATGCATGTGCTCACCAGAATACACAGGTACCATTCCACATTCTGTATTCGCAGTTTAATCTTTTTTAACGTCAGCATTGCAGAGCAACACATTACTCTCCAGAGGCCTCATTATAGAAAATTAGTAGGTCTGAAATTCTATCTTATCTCAGTTTAGGATGACATGTAGGATTTTTCGTAGCCTGGGAACCAGACAACTCTGCAAACCCCTTCCATTCAGCAAATTTCCAGCTCGCCCAACCTGGGCTCGACCAATCACAACCATTTATGTAATACGGGCTTGGTTTAATACAGTGATTGACATAGAAGCATCACCAGTTCAAATATGAAAAGACACACATCACTCATTTTACTACTCTGATTGGTTGTAAGTCTATCTAATTGTGTCCAGAGGTATTTTGTTCTGCAGTAATTAATAACACCCTCTGGAAATCCAAATGAACTGAGAGGTTATAGTCTGGATAGACTATGAAACAGTTCTGAAGGGAGCTGTCTTAACTTAGGCATTTCCCAATTTAGAAGTCCACAGTTAACATGGCAGATACCCTGTCCTAAATTATAAATAACTGCCACAAATGGCAGCAGCCCTGCTGTTAGAACCGTAACGCAGTGACAGTAAAGGTGGGGAACAATGTGAACACCAAAATCTAAAACGACTGAAAGGGCACTCAATCATGATGTAATGACGCTTTACATTTAATAAGAGCATTAAATTGGCTAAAAATACAGAGAAGTTATGGCAGTACACTGTGATGAGATTCAACTCGAGGCATGTTTAACACAAAGCTTTAACATTCATGTTTAAAATTCATTGATTCTGCTCCTCCAGGCTGAAGACTGAGGTCTTTGATCCATGTCTTCTGCTATTTCTCAGTGACTCTTTTTTTTAAACTTCTCCCCTTTACATCCTACTATTTACAGGATTTAAAGTAGTCTTTTTTTTAACAATTTGATCTCTGCTGTAAGCAGCACAAATTATAGGCATTTTTGCAGTGTTGGTAGTGTCTGCCTCCAGCTGCCTGCTTCATCTGGACAGTGCACCTATGTATGACATCATATGCAAAGACATTGTTGATTTAAGATGCAGGTTGTGTTGCCAGTTCTCACCTCAACTGTAAGCTTTCTCCCGCTATTATTATTTTTTTTAGCTTGGTGATTAGATTTCTCTTGTCAAAATGCATCTTGGGAGTTGTAGTTAACTTCTACCTGGATGTTTTTATGTACACACAAGCTTGTACCTTTGACTTTTTATCAAAGAACCAGACATTTTCTAACACAGTTGTTCATCTTTTGCACTGATGCCGATCCAACCTGTAGAAGCGTTTTAACTGTGAGTCAACTAATATTGTGTTTGGGGAAAAATAAACTTTTACTTCTCCACTCCCCCGACTTTGCAACTGTATTGTGTCTACTGAAAAGTACTGAACATGCACAGACAAGGACGGCCTTTTCACAGTAATAAACTGCAGACAAATCACATTTTGTTCTAACTAACAGTGGTCTGTTGCTGCTTGTTTGTCTGCTTTTGCACTGTGCTAATCATCTCTGACTGCTAACCTTTGTGGCGGTGTTCTCTCTGTCTTTCTGTGTCTCGCTGTATTGTGTCTTTTTTCATGTCTCGCTCTGCTTTCTATCATCTGTCGTCTATTTTTTTTTGTGTCTGTCTTTATTTGTGGTTGCAGCTGCTACCAATGAGGTGGAGAGAGGTTAGTCTGTTCTTCTCTCTGTCCTTCTTGTCCCTCTCTCCTTTCTTTCTTCCTTCCATCCTTTCCTTCCTTCCCTCATCTCCTGTGCTTTTTCCACGCTCCCCAGAAAGTTTGGTCTGTAGTACCACAGATAAAACATACTGTAAGCAGTCATGCTCCATGTTAGCAGTGCATGTTCTTGCTGTTCAAACAGACCGCTGAGTTTGTAATTCATCCTCTCATATATCTGGAATGATTCAGCTTGCTGCTTTATGCATACATGTTATTACGTAAGTCAAAGTAAACTATGTCTTAATGATTTAGGTGAACATTTTGACCTTTAAAGAGAAGGCTGGTGATAAGCGACTAAAGCCAATGGCTTGTTATTCCATCTCTCAATACTTTCCAATTTCCCCTGCCTGTCTGTGGCACTCAACCCCAAGACCAGTCATTCCTCCAGAGGACATAAATCTTGAAAAACCTTTAAAAGGCTCAGTGATATCAGCTGGGCACTGCAGTTTTATCAAACTTCATTAAGACAGGAGTAAAAGTTGAGATGACTTGTAGTCTGCTGCTTGCACCCTAAATATCTGACTTACAGTATACCACTTCAAAACTGTTCTTACAGGAATACTCCACCCACATAATGATCCTTTGTGTATCAATTACCCACCCTGTCATGGTAATTTCAGAAATAAAACTGTTTTGCTCGCATGCTTCCTGTGAACAAAGAATCCAAAAATGGAGAAAATTCTTGATGAAATTATGGCGCTCCATTTTTAACAACAGCAAAACCGTATCAAAACATCTATTTACAAACTCTTACACAATTCATGCAATATATCCCCAGTCTCATTTATCCAGTCTAGTTCTTCCCAAACACATGCATTTTCACTAAAACCTGACTTTTTACTACTGGGCGGCTGTGGCTCAAGAGGTAGAGCTGGTCAGCCACTAATCGGAAGATGGCCGGTTATTCAACGTATTGTCATAGAACAGTACATATGAAAATGCACACACAACAGTTCATATGATATCTAATGGCCTTACATCCTTAACATAAAGTTACATTATTAATGTAGACTTACAGAGGTTGGGTTTAGGCAAGTAATGCTACTATGGTTAGGAAGAGACCCATCCACCACCCCAACCTGTCTCCTTACAAAACTGCATATGTCCGCTTCATTCTTTGCTCCCATCAGTGCATTTGTCTCATGATGGCAGCCTTACAAAATATGTTCGTAATGCACAAATTACTGGCTCATGATTACATGGGATACATACAAATTTGGGTGCATTATGACTGCTTCTAAATAAGTGAGTTAGCACTGTTACTACTGATAAAGAAGCGCCAAAGCACCAACATGCATCCCCCATCATTTAACACACATTCTCATTGATCAGAGTGGACTGTATGCTGTCAGGAGTATTGGTTTATTCCCTGATGCCTCATCAGCGATTCGTTCGGAGTTCAGAGTTTTAGAAACGTCAGGATACACATGGGAATATCATCAGGAATGTGACATTCCCAGAGATGAGATCATTTATCAGACCACTGTGTTGGTCCTGGCCATAAGAGAGTCATCCATCATCAGAGGACACACCCATACAACACACACAGACACACACACACATTGCTGTGAATGCAGTGCAGATACATACAGTACTGCGTATACACACAGAGATGCTCAATCATACCAAGATGCACAAACACTGTCAGGGTGTTAGAGTTGGCAAATACTGAGGTGTTTTATATGATAATTTCACTTTATTTATTATTTATTATTTTTCTTAATGTTATGCGAAGTATTGAAAAGGTGTTGAGATGATTTTTGTGTGTGTGTGTGTGTGTGTGTGTGTGTGTGTGTGTTCCTAGGGGAGCTATGTGAAGAGAAACTGGATTTCTGTGCTCCGGAGCTGAACCCATGTCAGCACGACTCAAAGTGCATTTTGACCCTTCAGGGATACAAGTGAGTGGACTCCACACACACACACACACACACGCACTTACACACATGCAGAGTTGGTGGAGTTAGGAGTGTTTTCTTGTTTCTCTCCCACAGGATTTGAGTACTAACATTTCTCACACTAAACTAAATGAGTTGCTGGTTTTTCCCTGCAGAGATAAGCAGTCTGTGTGTACGTGTGTACATGTGTGAGTGTGTGTGTGTGGAGGGGAGGTGTTGGGAGTGTGATTTGGGCTCCCTCATAAGGTTTCCTGTCCAGATTTTATCTGAACCTTGCTTTAGTTTTAGTCCCTTGTGATGTGTACTGGGGTCAGCGTAGTGTGTCTGCCTCCGTGTGTGTTTGTGTGTGTGTGTGCTTTGTTGCCAAGCTGTATAAAGTTATCAACAATTTGACATATGATGTCTGGAAGCTGGTGCTCTTGATCAGGCATCTTGAAAACCTTAAATGTAGCTTTAATTGTCTGGATCCTACTTTTCTTTCTCTATTCTGGCATTTGGTTAAAATTAGGGGTGTGTGTGTGTGTGTGTGTGTACGTCCACATTTTAGGTGTGAGTGCACTCCAGGCTATGTAGGTGAGCACTGTGAGCTGGACTATAACGACTGTGAAGACAACAAGTGTCAGAATGGAGGTCAATGCATTGACGCAATCAATGGATACACCTGCGTCTGTCCAGAGGGATACAGGTAAGCACGCATCCTAGCAGGAGCTCACATACATAGATCATATCAAAGTAGCATTCTCTTTGCCAGCAGTATCCCAATGTGTATTTATTTGCAGTGTGGTGCAGAAGGGGCTCCTCCCTGTGTTCACTATCAATTATTGCTATCCATCCAACCATCCATCCATCCATCCGTCTATCCATCCACCCATTAAGTCTCTCAAAGCTTTACGGGATAATTAAAAGAGCCCACCTTAAAAGGATACTTCACCCAAAAATTATCATTTGCATATCAACTAGTCTACTCACCAAGGGATACCTTGAATTTGTGAGGAAAACTTAGTTTTTCTGGCATGCCACACTGAATAAAGAATCAAAAAAGACACAAGTCAAGAATTGAAGTCATTGGGAACTGCATTTTACAACAGCAACACTATATCAAAACGTCAGTTTACAAAAACTCACACAACTCCTGTAGTGTAACCCAAGTCTCATGTATCCAGTCATGTGCTCAGTAGCCTACTTCCTAAAATTCCCTAAAAATGTTACAATATATAACACTTTCACCTGCGTGTCCTAAGTGTGCTTGAGGACACACGTACGTGTGAGCTTCGCTTGAGCAGAGTTCAAATGCACGGGACTAAGCCCTGCATGAGACTGTTTGTACTTATGTGATTAAATTAAATAATGTTATAATGTTTCAGCAAAAATGCATGTGTTTAGTACTGAGCATACAACTGGATAAATGAGCTTAGGAGTATACTGCAGGGGTTGTGTGAGAGTTTTGCTGTTGTTAAATGCAGTGCCCTGTACTTCAGGTCAATGTCTTTCTGCATTCTTCGCTCACCATGAAAGCATGCGAGAGAAACATTTATTTAAGAATCCATGGTAACACGTGGTGAGTAACTGACATACAAATGGTCATTCTTAACTCTGACTAGGAGCACTTTTTACTTAGCTGCAACTTGTAGCCTACGTAATGAATCACAAACATGCTTAAAAAATAAAATAATGGTTTCAGAAACACTTGTTGGATTCAATGTGTGTGTGCAATGTGTGTGTGTTGCAGCGGGCTATTCTGTGAGTTCTCTCCCCCAATGGTACTTCCTCACACCAGCCCCTGTGACAACCACGAGTGCCTCAACGGCGCGCAGTGTGTCATCATGGGAACTGACCCCCGCTGCCAGTGTCTCCAAGGCTACGAAGGCGAGCGCTGTGAGATGCTTGTCAGTGTCAACTTTGTCAACCGCGAGTCCTACCTGCAATTTCCCTCCAGTCTCCTCTCACCGGAGACCAACATCAGCCTACAGGTGTGAGCTTTATACCGACCTTCAGCTCACTGTTTAGATGTCCAACCCGCAACCTTTCTGTTTTGGATCAGTTCTCATGGCGTTGTTATCAGATGCAGCAGGCAGCTGTTTTCAGTAGAAAAGTTTTTATAACCAACTGTACAATACCTTACAGAGAGACACAGTTAACAGCTAGTGAACATAGCATTTAGCAGCTAAACAGCTACATTTCCCTCTGGTGTTGGTAGAAAGCCAGTATCAGTTTGTGTTTCTGATGTACAGTATTAGCATACCACTAACCAGCAAGTTTTTGCAGGTTAAGTGTGTTTTAGAGACCCAAGTGTATGCTAATAGGCACAACCTGAGGCCAGTAGCGACCAAGAGCAGAACTTAAACAAACCTAATATTGGATTTAGGCTGTATGTGCCAACTTAAAAGGCAATATGTCAAGGTTGTGAAATGGCTTGTTTCTGCTACCCGCCAGTGGCCAAAAATAGTTAGTGCATGTTTAAATACATTTTGCTGATGATGACCTAAGTAGGAGTTTGAATGCAGGACATTTACTTGAAACAGAAGTAGTTTCATATTGCTTTATTGGTACTTTTATTTACCTAAAGCCATTGATTCGAACATCCCGCTCTGTTTTTAGATTGCTACAGATGAGGACAGTGGCGTGTTGTTGTATAAAGGGGACAATGACCACATTGCCATGGAGCTGTACAGGGGACGCCTCAGGGTCAGCTATGATACCGGATCTTACCCTCCCTCTGCTATATACAGGTACTTGCACATACAAGCAGAAATGCCCAACTGCTACATTCACTTGATGGATGATGCAAATGTTCAGACACAATCTCTCCATGCTCTCTATCTCTCTCAGTGTGGAGACAGTGAATGATGGCAGCTTCCACGCTGTGGAGTTGGTAGCATCAGACCAGACTTTGTCTCTGTCCATTGACGGCGGGCCACCCAAATCCATCAACTCCATCAGCAAACAGTCTACACTCAACATAGATTCTCCGCTTTACCTGGGAGGTAAGGACAGGAGTACGGTGTGTGTGTGTGTTTATGTGTGTGTGTGTGAATGACTCAAGACAAACACATCATAGATGAATTGTTCCACTGCAGGTCAAACAGGATCACTGTGTAGATTTATGTATTTATCGAAAAACTGGTTAATTTTAAGGACAATTATAAAGAAACAGCAATATTTATTATCAATTTTAAATAATGGCCTTCACATTGTTGGCTATGTGTGATAAATACAGTATATCAAAATAACAGGAAATAATGCAGAGTATTAATAACTGTCCTCAAATGCTTATTTGTATCCTGTCACATTTACTGGTTCAGTTTACTGCCACAATGTCACAGAATAAACACGTATATCCTGTAGACCAAAAATAAGAAAAAGGTTATTTTCTATTGGGGCAAAGGCCCAGATAGATTAAGTTAAAATCCCTTGTACAAAACATCAAACTACAAGTAGTCTTGATGCACATTTTGATCCTGATTTGAGATTTACAGCCCACAAAAATTATCACTAAAAGAACCTTGATACGTTTTAGGAGTTTTGCCAAAGTAGAGCCATTTGTCTCACTGAAAGGTACTGAGAAACTAATGCACCCTTTTATCACTGGCCGGCTTGATTACTGCTCCCTTTAGTGGAGTAAGGGAAAGATGAACTGCAGATTGGAACATGCTGCCAGAGGAAAGAGGCATCCCAGCAGTTATAATCTTCAAACTAAGTCCTAATACAGTTTCACTTAGTATTCAAATAACTATTTAAACGAGTTTTACTATTTAATCTATTGTCTTTTAATTTATCCTCTTATGTGTGAAAATCATTGTAATCTTGCACAGAAGCCACTGTATAGAGAAAATGGGATTTGACTTTGTGCATTTTGATATATGCTTATGTATGTCCACAGTTTGATGCTCTAATCTCTAATCCTGTATTCCTCCAGGTATGCCAGAACGTGCCTCAGTCTCCGGGGGCCTCTCATCCCTGCAGCATAGCTCAGGTGGACGAAACGGCACCAGCTTCCATGGTTGTCTCCGTAATCTGTACATCAACGGGAAGCTCCAGGACCTTGGTGCCGGGCTGGGGACGGGGGCTCCGGGCTCTGGGACAGCACAGAGCACCACCAGACAGTGGCTGGGCCACGGGGTGGAGCCAGGCTGCCAGCCCTGCCAGAGAGGCGCCTGTGTCCAGGGTGACTGCCACCCAACAGGGCATCGTGGCTTTACCTGCACCTGCCACCCGGGCTGGACGGGAACAGTGTGTGACCAGCAAGTCAACAATCCCTGTGATGGCAACAAGTGAGTGTTTGTTTGTCTGTGTGTTGGTGGCTAGGGGATTACAGTACACAGTGAGCACCAGGTTTTAGTACAAGATCCAAAGACACCAAAGATTTGTATATCTGTCCACATCTTCATCTTTCCTGTCTCTCCATCCTCAGGTGTATCCATGGTACCTGCCTTCCAATCAACTCCTACTCGTACTCCTGTCGCTGTCAGCCTGGTTTTGCTGGTGTACTCTGTGATGAGCAGGACCAGGATGCTGCCAACCCCTGCGGTGTGTCTCGCTGTAAACATGGCAAATGTAGAGTGTCGGGCCTGGGCAAGGCATACTGCGAGTGTAACAGTGGATATACAGGAGATGCATGTGACAGAGGTGAGAAAAACTTGTTTTGAGAGGATGCACATGTATGTTTGTTGTTGTGTCTGTGTATGAATTATTACCTGTGTTTACAGTAATTTAACTACTTACATTCTTCAGAAAATATTATCTTGCAGTACAAGCTTTTGAAAGCATGTTTCTCTTAACAGCACCTCTTGTAAGCTTCTGCTTTGTTGTCTGTTTTCTCTCAGTAGTGTGTGTGTGTGTGTGTGTGTGTCTAACAGTGTTAAATGTCTCTGCATTAACGCTTCTAACACGTTGCTTTTCTAACTCAGCATCTCCTGAGCTTCCTCTTAATCCCTCGTGGGGGATAACTCAGGTGAGACTGCCTGGTCACATCTTAATCTCGCCTCTTTTCTTCTCTTTTCTTTTTTCTTTTTTCCTCTCTAATCCAACCTAAAATATGTCCACCAACAGCCCCTGCTTCACCTTGTTTTCACCTCATGCAACATGCAGCTCAAGTTGTTTGCTTTTGATTTTTCATCTTTCAAATTCCACACAACATTAGGACAGTTAAATAACATCTAATTTTAGAATGATCTTTTTTTTTTGTCATCCACAATAGACAATCTTGTTCAGTTTGCATTTCTTTCATCCACATGCAAACGGGGGAAGATTTTTAGAAACTTAGTTTTCAGTGTTGACTTGTGGACAGGGAGTTTTTGGCTTTGTAATGTCAGAGTGTATGCCGTTGTCTCGTTTGGATTAAAGGACAAATTATTTTAGTCTGAAAAACATTTTTTGAATGTTTCATAGTTTGTATTTTTGACAAGTTTAAAGTTCTGTATTTTATGCTAGTTTCACAAATCTATGTTTGTAACAAACAAATTTCTCAACATTTCAGAATATTTTGCTTGTTTATAGAAAGGGATTTTGTCAGTGTGGTATCCCTCACTTTGTCTCATTTTACCATCCTGTCCGTGTCGTCTCTACAGTCATCTGATTTGTTGAGTTACTGTTTCATTTTTTCAACATTAAAATCACTTTTGTCATTGTGACACTGTTGCTTCATAGCAAAACATGAATAACTTGTAATGCTTCTGTTCCCTTCTCATGCCTGCAGAGGTGGCCTGCCGAGGGGAACGGGTCCGAGATGTCTACCAGAGACAGCAAGGCTACGCGGCGTGCCAAACCCAGGAGAAGGTCTCCCGCCTAGAGTGTCGAGGCAGCTGCCCGGGGGGAGCAGAAGGACAGGGGACCTGCTGCACCCCCCTCCGCAGCAAACGCAGGAAATACACCTTCCAGTGCACTGACGGCTCTTCTTTTGTTCAGGAAGTGGAGAAAGTGGTCAAGTGTGGCTGTACAAAGTGTTCCTCATAAAAAAGAGAGAAAAAAAACAAAACAAAAAAAGAGACAACACCCTTGGCAGATTTCCTCCCCTTCAGATATGTTTTATGTTCTTGCCCGCCTTACTTGATCCCCGTCCTCCTTGTCCAAGGTTCCAATTCCTTCTGAAAAAAAACCCCTTCACCCTCCACAGACCCGTCCGCCCACCATCCCTGTTTTTTTTTTTAAAAACCCTTTAAAAAGGAAAAAAAAAAAAAAAAACCCACAAGAGAAACAACTAAAAAAGAGTTTCTTTTCTTTGTCAGTGCTGGACTGATGATTGATGCTTCCTCGGTGGGGATGTTGAATTGTATTGTAAAGTACAAAAACAGACTTATTTTTTATTATGAAGTGGAGAAAAAGACAAAAAAAACACAAGAGTTGACTTTTTCCTTACTTCTTTATGTTGGTCATGATGACTCCAATGGTGTGCCACACTGTCTCTTCCCTGGAGGACTGGCCGGTCACTGACGGCTGACCGCTTCCTGTAGACTTCCTGCTTCCTGTCTGTGAGTTGTGTGTTTTAGGAGTAACCTTAACTGGTAGTATCACAGACTCACCACTAGGAGGAGCTGCATTAAGGCACGGGAGACGGCGGGCAGTGATAACCCCCCTACGACACAAGAAACCACCACTGTAGTCTGCAGACTCCCTCAACAGACCTCCTGTACCCTCTGAGACTGTGTGCACGATCCTACACACAGCTGTGTTTAAAATTGTGGTATTTTCTACAGCTACTGAACAACACACACACACACACACAAACACAAACACACATCCAAATGCTCTCACCTGTAAAAGAGTTATACATAATACCTGCCAGGTTAAATACAGTACTCTCTGTTTATCTACCCCCCAGTCATGAATGACAAGTATTTATTGTATCATAAATACCTGTACTTATTCAGTAGATCCCCTATGTATCAATCTGATTCTTTTAATATATATTAATTTATATTTGTCCTTATTTTTGTATTAAAAAGACATAATCTGTCAAGATAGCTGAACTAACAAAATGGTGTCCTTTATTTTGGTTGAAGAGAAGTTGTTTTTTTTTTTTTTTTGATCACTGAAACTATTGTGCTTGCCAGAGACCTTAGTTACATTTTAATCTGCAAATGTGACGTGAAGACATTGTATATTTTTGTCGCGTTTCCTGAGAGTTTGTACTGTGCCATTACCAGAAGGTCTTTATATTAGAGTATAAATGTATAGATAATTTCCCTACCTATGTATTTCACACACAGATCTTGTGAGTAGCATTGACCCTAGAGGATGCTTAGAACTGTTTTTACCTTTTTAACAAATTTATGCTTAAAGAATACTGTGACTTTTTCTAAATGAAACTACTTTGTTAGCCCCTTGGTCTCCGATGTTAACATGTTGCTGCTAAGTTTTTGTACCGTAGACTTGGATCCTGATCTGTATGTTATATAGAACTTCCTGCTCCTACTGTACGGGGGCACCTTGTGTAACAGATAAATACGTCCCCCCACCTCTACACATGTGCATTGTGCTTTATATTCCCCCCTTTCCATCCCCAGACTAATGTCAGTTCCCTGACTGATGTTTGTTTATTAAACACAATATTTACCTCACACTCCTCACTTTCGCTTTTTTTTTTGTTTTGTTTTGTTTTGTTTTGTCACACTAAGAGGTCCAAGTCAGAAACATTCCCATCTACATACTGAAGAGAATGATTATTGTAGTTAAGCGCAACAACATGGACAGTAATCTGCCATTATTTTTTAAAGATACTTAAAAAATAAATATAAAATAAAATAAATGAAAATGGAGAATACAGCAAGGTCTGTACAATATGTCTTCATACCTTTACCCCCTTTCAGCCCCTTACAGTCAGTTTCATAGACTGTAAAAATAATGGACGTAGCTACCATGACATCAGCCATAGATTTATTGACTCCCATTTTAAAGCCTGAGTTCAATTTTGGCCATTGCCGTCTTGGTTTTTTGAAGCCAGAGGTGACCATGTTTGGGTGAGAGGCTGGCACTGTGAAGGAGCGAGGGGTGGATCTGACTGAGAAGCTGAGGACACGTCCAGCAGACAGTCTGTCACTCAAAGCAGCAGCTCCTTAATTAAAGTGTAAACTGGTGTGTTATACAGTATAAAATTTCATCCCCCGTACAGTTGTCATGAATGTTAAAATAGAGCAATAGAGACCAAAACCATTTCATGTACCAGGTTGTAAACATGTTTATTTCTGCCGTAAAGTTGGGCAATTTAACATCGGGGCGCAATAGGATTTAACTGGCCTCTGGAGCCAGCCTCAAGTGGCCATTTGAGGAACTGCAGCTTCCACATTAGCTTCATTTTTCAGCCCTGGAGATTGCCGCTTGGTCTCACATATCATTCCTGGTAAATTACTGAGGTTACCTTTCATACACCCATAGTGATTTTCACTATTCACACATGCACTACATTAAGGAACATTTCCATCTTGCGTCTTTTCACACATGCCATGGATGGGGCAGGGGACTATACAGCAGATGGCGTTAATGTAACATTTATAGAATCCATCCACCATAAACTCAGCAGAAGAAAAAGATGATGGGGCAAACCCATGGGGAAGATGTCTCTAATTATTTTCAGGAAAATGGTGAGGAGCTTTTTTGTCCAGTGCCAGTGTGCTTGTAACGTATTTAATATTCCTCAAGTTTGCAAGATGAGTAATGTTTTTTTGTAATCTACTTGAATTAGAAACACGCATTTGAATACATGATTGGTTTTGTGATTGGTATGCTTGCTCCACATGAGCTAGATGTAGCCCTTTACGCATACTTGTCCCTGCAATGTTACTGCTTTTGTTTACAACACAGCCGTACTGGCATTTTCCCTGAAATTGTTTTTTTTTCTCAAGAAAGTCTTGAGGTACAAAATTAGCAGTACATATGATCCCATGCCTGAACATTTCTTTAGTAAACATTTAACTTTCCTCAGGACATTTTTAATCCTGATCCTATATGCTACTTTTGACTCCCTTTGTTGTGGAGCATGCACATGAATGTAAATCCAGTTTAGTGTATTCTGTTTTAGGGCTGGTGATATATATGTTTCTTATAGCCAACAAAACCCATGACATAAAGAAAAACAACAATGACTTTTTTCTCATCAACATGGGCACTGTAATTGATTTAAATTAATCTCACATACACTGCCCTGCTGCTGTAGGCTAAATGATTGCTAGCATACAAACTATGTATCACTCACCAGCTGTAAATAGTCCCTAAATATCCTAAAGACTCGGGCACAAGTGTTTTATAGTTTTCTAATATACATTGAATAGCAAATAGCTTACTGTATTTTGGTTACAGATTGATTTATATAATGTAATATCTTTATAGAACATATGTCCACAATTTATTATTATGTCCTTATTTTTTTGTCTAAGGTCGGCGAGCATGAGCCAATGGGTGCCTGAAGGACGTAAAGAGAGGCCAGAGATGTCTTGGAATCATAAATGATGCCTGCGGTTCTTGCTGACTTTCCTAAGCAAGTTTGGGAAGGGGGGAGAGGGTTTCCTTTCCTGGTCAAGAATACTGAGGCTCGCTTTCCTGACATGGGTACCAGGGGACTACAAGATGCTTGCTCCCCCATTTAGGAGGGAAATCTGCAGCTGGAGAGGAACCCAACTCCAACAGCTAAAGGCCTAGTAAAGCCTGCAGTAGACAGAAGGTGACTGACAAACACAGGGAAATGATGCGTAACACATTGTAAACCACATTTAAGCTATAGCAGAGTGTTTGATACTCATCTATTTTAAAGTTAAATTCCTTCTATGTCAAGCTCAGCTCACATCCCAGCTACATCAGCTGATCTTTAACAACCCAATCGACTGATGGAGGAGCTTTGTGATGGAAGGGAGTCAGCTGATAGATCACATGAATCCTTTCTATCCAACCAATTGGCAAATCTCATTCATGGTGCCCTTTTTAATCTACTTTGGCCTGCCTGCTGTTGCTGCTTCCTCTGCAAGCTGCTTTGTAACCCGCCTCCACCCCAGCTCCTCCTTTTTCATGCTGTATCTGACTTATCATTGATGCTGCTCTGTTCTGTTCCTGGGGGAGTCTTTGCTGCTGCTCTCCCTGCCTTAGTCTTTCCATGTAGTAACATGGAAGGGCAGAGGTGTGCTCCCTCTGCTTTAAAGCTTTCCATGCAGGCACCTGAAATGGAGGAGAGGTGTGCTCCCTTCGCCTCAGGCTTTCTGCGTAGGCCTGAGGGGAGGCAAAGAGGCCCCAGGACAGAGCCACACCAACAAATGTAATACTGCAAATGGAAATAAAGTCTTTGACAAAAGTGTTCCTGACTGAACTAAATGTTGAGTACATCAAGAGCAACCAATGAAATTTAGCATATTTTTGGTTTAATTAAGCCAGTGCATGTGTGTGGAGTGATTAAAGTGTAACTGCCCTTTAAATGACTGTAGCTACTTCTTTATTTGTAATTCATCAGTGGCTGTGCAAATGTGAGTCCATATGAAAAGAATTTGTTCAGGTTACAGGATGAATCATCCCAGGTAACAGTTCAGCAGATGATAAAGACGGATCAAGAATGTCAGCAGGTAAATTCACTTATTAGCTCATTAAGCATCACCAGCAATGTGTAAACATACAGTAACCATTTTTACATATAGTGGATAAATGTGTACCATAAGTATTCATACAATAATACTGGCACAGCAATCAAGCATTCAACAAACACATAATAACAAAGGAGTGTTAGTTAGTTGCCTTGAGGTCAGATATTTTTTAAGTTGCATGGTTTAACCAGGGCTGATTCAAAATGCCCTACAGTGACCATGCCGTGTGTCTTTGATCACTGTAGAAGCATCTGGTGCTAAACAAGACAATCATCTGATCTGTTTACTCATCAGAGATGGGGGATGGCTTGACTGTGGCTACGACCATTATTTTATACAGTCTGTGGGTCAAATGTGTCCCAGACCACCTCAGCAAGTGGTTTGAGTGATCGGATCACTGTATGTCTTGGTTATTGTTTACACTTGTGTTTAGCACTGTCCACTTGTGACTCAATCGCCTGAGACACATTTTTCAACCAAGAGCCTTTTCTCCATTACTTTAAGCTGCAGTTACATTCATAAAACAAAACAAAACACACATTGTCCTTGTTTATCCTCAAAAGGTCACTTCGACGTGAAACATATTTCTCATTCATGAGATACTGAAACATGCAGATAATTTGTTATATGAGCTCATATTTTTAGATGTCTGTCTCTGAAACATCTGCCACCACCTCAATGCAATGCAACACAATTTTTGTGTGCTTATTGTTAATTATTGTGGTTTGTGATATAACTCTTTTTTTTTAATTAAATTTCAATGAGATGTGAAATTCATCAGGCCCACTCATGCTTTTATCATGACCTATGTGGCTGTAATTTTATGTGTATTGCCTCTTTAATGTGGAGGTGTGGCACCCAGTCTAGCAGACATGAGGACTTTACTAACCTGTCCCTGAACCTGGTGCCTTGAGGTTCAGTCCAGCAGATGCTCCAGGATCACATGATGGTAAAATCCACCTGTCCTCCTTCCATGACATCCCCCACCAACAAACACTCACACACTGCGTGTGTTTGTGCATTGTTATCCAGTGTGTAACTCACAGCATGTTGTCTCTGTGCTGTTGTCCAGGAGACGTTTTTTGAGCGTTTTGTTACATCTGTTGTTATTTTCAGTGAAAGTGATCAGTTCAGTGATGAGCATTTATTGCTCTTGTAGGTTTTTTATCACATTCTGCTACCTTCTTATATTGCTTCAGAAAGACATCCTTGTAGTTATTGTAACATTTTTTTATAAGAGATGTTGTTTTCTTAGGAAACATGAGACAGTATAAAATGTGTCATGTTCCTGATATTCTCAGAATTTCTATTGTATGACCTCAGGTAACTTTCATAACCTCCACATGTTGATACACCTGATCTAACTGTGATTTGTCCTCTGTTAGGACACTACGTGTGTGATCTGATGCACCCAGAGGTGGAGCTGGATGACCCCACTGGCTACTGGCTTAGCTATAATGACTGCAGGTCACAGAGACAGCCTGGGCCTCTATCTGCGAGAAGCATCAGCGAACTGTCTACATCCTGTTCTACCAACGACAGGTAAGACGACAACACTGTCTACCTGAAGTCAGGTGAAACTCTGATGTTGTTTGAATTTAACCCACAAACATTTTCTTGTTTACATTATTAAATCCACCAGCTTTGTACTGACTGCGTGTTTTGTGCCTTTTCTCAGATGTAGAGCAGCCTGAAGATGGTCAGACTTTATGTGGCAGGTTCCGTAAAATGTTCCAGCCCTGGGGCCTCATTACAGACAAATATTCTAACTACTTGTTCTGTCTGAACTGAAGTTTCAATAATAGGAAGGATCCTGTCTTCCTATTACAGAAGCAACTCCTAAACTCATGGCCTATCCTGTCTCAGACCTCCTGTCTTACCTTAACTTCAGAAATTTGAACTATAACTTTGAATTTGATTCTTTTTTAGCATAACATGCCTAAACCGAATAGTAGAGATAGCTCAGTCTGGTTGAGTTAAATTCAACACTTTTTTGACAGAGAAAGTGACTCCAAATGTGCCCTAAACAGTCACGCAGAATGTTAAAGGGTTGAGGATCTGGCCGCAAAAGCCAAATGTGACACTAGGTGGCAGGAACTCCATTCTTTTACAGTCAGTTCTCATGCCAAGACATCCCAATACTGAATACATACAGTATTTTACTGTGTATTTTATATGGTCTACTACTACTACTGTTCCTACTTAGTCCTTATTAATGATCCTAAAAGAATGAAGTCAAATACTATATGAGCAAGAGACCTTTAAGACTTGGAAGTGTCTTTTTTCCTGTGGTGTTCTGTTCTCCAAGTTAAACCTTCAGCTTTCTCACTTTGGCTGCTAGTTTTTTCATGCACTGGTCAATTTTGAGATTTGGCTGCCATAACATTTCTTTTTTTCAGGTCATTGGAAAGAAAACAGCCAAAGTACACATTTAGGTGTTTATTTACGTTCCAATTCCTGTGCTGGATATGTATGCAGAAAGTGCATATTTAATCAGATAATGCATCGATTGCATATTTAAACACAGAATATGAAAACTTGTAATCCAAAAGATAATTATCTTAATGTAGGTAATGAAGTGGAGAAGTTTCAAGGTGATATCTATTGATTATTTCTTTTTACCCTGTTGTCTTATTCTTTAGCTTATGAATGTATTGCGAGTTTTACGAAGGCCATTTTCTCAAAATGAGTTTTTTCTTATCTCTGAGCCAAAAATCTCCACTTCAGTAGCAATTACAAACCAATTTTTTTCAGTTTCATCCCTATCTATATTGAAAAGGATTTTACAGAGGGGTTTGTTCATATATGACTGATATGTAGAACATTTTATTCCTTAAAAAAACATGATGAAAATGGATTGTTTATGGCTGTATTGTCTTGTTTATTTCCTAATTTATGGAGTGATGAAAATAGATATCCAAAATCCCCTCTGTAAAAACCTTTGACTCTAATGTGTCAACAAAGTGAAAGGAGAACTTTGAGATTTTTGTTTCTGAAATGTATATGTATCAGTGCATGTTTAATTAAATAATGCTTCATTTGCATATTCAAACATAACATCAAAAATTTGTGACATGAAAAATAACTGCCACACTATGATTAAGTAACTAAGGAAGTTTTACCCTATTCACCTGTAGTGTCCCCGTTTAGGTCTTTAAATCCATGAAATAATTCCAAATGCATATTAAAATAAATTAACTGAAACTATGACTCTTTAATTGCCTGAAAACAACTGGTGCTGACATGTTCATGTGTGTGAACATATTTAATATAAGAGAATAAAGCACTTTATTGTTGAAAGTACAATAAAGCATGAGGAGAGTGGGAGAGATGAAGAGGTTAGGTCTGGTCAGGGTGGAGCAGAGAGAAGCAGATGGTATGCACCACCACAAAATGTGAATCTTGTTTGATTTTACTTGAAAGTCTTTTAACATAGTCTGAAGGGTACTTTGTAGTAAAGTCTACAGAGTGCTGCAGGGATGATGTTATTTTAGTTTACAACGTGGAAGTAATGCTGTGCTGGTTCCCTCATCAAAGTGCTAATGGGATTTTTTCCATTGGACTTTGAATTACTGCAGAAAATAAGCTCTGTGGCAAACAAAAGTTTATCGTACTTACACGTGTTGTTCAGCAAGATAATCTTTACAAATAAACACAGCTTTGTGATTTTTGAAGTGGAACTGCAATCGCCAGAAGTGACAAGCTAACATAAACGACCTATGCCACGGCCAAATGACTAAGATCACCACCACGGCGAGGCTGCAAAGCCATGTCGGCGTGATGACATTCTGTAGTCTCATTTAGCCACCTGTTAGCAAAGACACATAAAAGCTTCCTAATTCAAAGTGACCTCAAAGAGACACAAAATGACCACAAAAAGACACAAAACACAAAAAGGGAGATGGTTGGGCCCTTTGCATGCCTGTGCTCAGGGGCTCAGTGTCTCATAAACTGTGTGTATGCTTGATTGTATAAAACAGTCAATAAAACAGGTTTTTTAACAATTATTAACAATTACAAGAGGTCTTTGAGCATGTGCACACAAAGTGTTAGGCTGATAGGTCTAGTAGTATTTGAGATTAGCTGCCGACAGACGGACACAAACTTACACACTTGCACACACATGCACACACACAATCACACACACAAAACCAAAGGCACGATCCCCTTCAGACTCACTCCTGGCAGAGATTTTAAAAAATGCGAGCCTTATCCTGTAATGTTTTTAAATTACCGACAATTTATTACTCTACGTCTTAAGAAACAAATTATACTTATTTATGGTGCAGCTGTGGCTCAGGAGGTAGAGTGGGTGATCCATCAATCAGCAGATCAGCAGTTCGATCCCCAGCCCCTCCAGTCCACATGTCGAAGCATCCTTGGGCAAGATACTCATCCCCAAATTGCTCCTGATGGCTGTTCCATCGGTGTATGTGTGAATGCACGTGAATGGTTTATGATTAGCAGGTGGCATCACGTGTTTGTGAATGTGTGTGTGAATGTGACTCGTATAAAAGCACTTTGAGTGGCTGGAAGACTAGAAAAGCGTTATACAAGTGCAGTCCATTTATTGCATCCCAAAATTCTAAGAATTTACCGTTTTCAAGAAAGACTCATTTGTGCTGCTGCAGAAAAGCCTCTAGAACTGTATTCAGACCATCATGAACCATTAAAGCCATATTTAGAAGAACTATCCACAGTGTAGTAAAACAACCATCTTGCATATCAGTAACAGGAAGAATACTTTTATACCTGGCTTTCTTTTGCTTTTTTTATTGTTTGTTTTTGTTTCATCCTGCTCTGTCCCATCTGCCCCAAAATAACTGTCAATCTTTAATGTTTATTTTAATATACAGTTCAGTAACGCCATCTGCTGGTGTGCAGCTTAACTACAAGTGACTGTTTACTGTATATTAGGTCTGTTAATGATGGACACGAGCATAATCACAAGGCTTTTGCTCTATAACATGAGATATGCTGTTATTAGGAGCTAAACAATTACATCTGACTTCACTTGAACTGAAATCTATTTGGCCACAACTGTGATTGTTGTCTAGACTGACATGCCATAAGATACATGAGCAAAAGAGTCCTGTCAGCGGTAGAACAGTAAAACAGCAGCCTCAGTCATTTCTTTAGAGGCGCTCCAACCTTGCGATCCTCCCAATCTGTCCCAGTCAAATGATGGGAAGTCCCCACACTGCACAGGGTAGAAATATCCACCTCCTCCTATACAGTACTGAAGACACACACACACACACACACACACACACACAAATGAAAGTATTATTACATTGTATATCATTTTGTGTTGACTGACTGCAATGTAATGATGGATTCAGACTCACATGTTCAGTGTCACATCCAGTCGGCTTGACCCCAGAGCAGATAGCCATGGCTGCACGTTCATTGTTTATTGCTCTGAATGTAATGAAACCTGGTTCAAATTGCGCTTTCATATAAACAGAAAAGAAAAAAGAAACACAGTAAGTGATGAAATAATTCAAGAATAACCTTCAGCCATTAAAGTTAATTGAATATACTCTGTTAACTCCTGTTTTTGTTATAAATTTGTAGAGTAATTATTTTTAGGTAGTAATGAATTAGTAACTACACATTAATGACCCCTTGCATCCATCCATGACTGTGAAAAAGCTCTCTATTATCTCCAGTTCCCTCTTGCTACATGAGCTTTTTACCTCTTGTGTTGGGTCCATATAACATTCTGGTGGACTCTCTGTCTCCATGGTCATACACAATGGGGAAAGCCGGCCCTCTGTTGCTGCAAGAACCAATGTTGTATCTCACTGGAAATTGCTACAAAAATGTGACAAAATCATCATGAAGGTACGTGCCTGTAGAGCAGCAGGTTTGTTTTTAATTATATTTGTACTGTCACATTATATACTTGATCTATTTGTTATCTTAAGACATAATTTAGCATGGATACACAACTAAGTTACCTTGAAGAGGTGAAAGAGGTTCCCTCCATACAGGCGAAGAAAGCGGTTTTCAGTGTGGTAGCGGAGGATGGATGCCAGGTTCCAGTGCTCCAGTGGGAAGTTGTTGGGAACGTGCCACACAGACATGTCTTCTGCTAAAATATCATAGTAACCTGGATTCTGTGAAAGTGTACAAAGTAGCTGTCACAACTATGATCATGACTAAAACAGACCATTTTGACCCTATCTTTTAAAATGGAAGTGCATTCAGAGGGATCCTTCAATGGCCAGTAGTAAGAGGAGGACACATTACAGCAGGCAGAAACACCTACACCTTTGCCTCATTTAGTATGCACAGATCTATGAATATGTAAATAAGACCCCACCTCTATCTCCACCCACCCCTAAGACGCTGGCCTGGAGCTTGAGCGTACCTGCTCATCGCTCTCTTCAATGTTAGAAACATAACGGTAAAGGGTAGCATGAGCCTTTGGCTTGACAACATTATCAAACAGCCAATAATGTGTTGCTAATATTAGATGAACCTTCTTCCTCATTGCCAGCTCAAGTAAAAGTGAAAGTAAAAACTATCTTGCACAGTAAAATGCTTCTCCTGTAACAACCCTTTAGCATGATGTTAATGATGTGAAAAGCTCCACCCCATAAGTTGACGGGACTGGTTCAGTAGATATGTGATGAAACAAACCCAGGAAGTCTGAATCTGTGTTTTTGAGGCTGTCATTGGTACACTTCAGTTCAAAGGCAGAAATGCTCAGCCATAGTGTCAGTTTCTTATCTCACTCATGGTTATGTGTCGTAGCATATAAAAAAGACCATACAGACATGTGTGGCACGTCTAATTGGCGAAGGTTGCCCTCAGTTTGGTGCAATCACTTAAGAGAGCCCCTCAATGTCCCAAGGTGATGAGGCCATAGGACTTTGGTGATCCACTGCAGAGGGTCAAAGTTTCACTAATCTGGTGACAGATCCACATCAGCTGGATGGATCTGTACATGAATTCATGGTTTCTAAATGAATGAATCCCACTGACTTTAGTGAACTCCTTTGCCCCCACTTTCTTTAAGGTTTTTATAGTTGTTTTGTTTGACAATGTGGTCAAAATGTTCCAGTGAATGTATTCTTAACTGTAATATATAAAGGAGGTAATAATCATATTTTATTTGTATAGTGTTTCAGTTTTACAAAGCAAAGAGATTCAATGAAACAAACAAAGCTGCAGAGAGCAAGGTTCTAAGTAAAGAATCTAAACTCAACCAAGCCTCAAGTCTGTATTGGATCAAAACTGTTACTTGTTCACATCCTGTTGTAGTGTTAGGGAATTTTTTTTAAGAAGTTTTAAATTCTGGCCATATCTTACACATTGCACCTTTAATAGGTTCTGAATGATTTATGTGTGATCTCATTCAGCAATGTGTGTCAGTGGTCCACAAGAGAGAATACCACTGCAGCATGTCTGTGTCTGCGTACCTTAAAATCATCCGCGGTGGCGCTCTCTACTGCCCCAAAGGTGTTTCTGTTCATCCAGTTCCCGTCTCCATCTGGCAGGTCAGCATTGTTGCCCTGCTGGCTCGACCAGCGATCGCCCACTGTGCACTTTCCATATACACTGTTCTCATGGACACTTGCCACCAGTGTCCAGCCGCCTCCCGCAGTGGTCATATCACAGAAAGTCTGATAGACCATGCCATTAGCAGTGGTCAGGTAATATAACCCATCTGGAAAGAAAATAGTTAGTGTTAGTGAGTGAAAATACACACACTTGTTGTGACTTATTGGTCATTAGCTGAGATGTGTGCCAAAATATCTGTTCAAAACTTGCCTGTGGAACAGCATCACAATGAAAGACATTTCATTGTGAAACATCTCCCACAAGCAACAGATCTGCTTACCTTCTTGCTCATTATATCTTTCCTTGATCTCTTTACAGCTCCTTGCAACATATCTGGACCTGTTGCTCAGTTTCTCCAGTTGTTCAAAGTTTGTCTTCATGAGTTTCTGAATTATCTCAACATCCTCGGTGGCCTCTGTTTGGGTGAGTTCTTCATCTACTGAAAATAAAGCCAAATTTTACAAGATAAGAATGTTAGATAACAGTGACGTACTGTAGGAAAGTAGGATGTATGAGCATATATTTAGGATATTTCTTGTGTTTTTGTTTTTTACCTATTTGTAAAATGGCAGCTGCAAAGGAAGCATCTGCCACTAACAGCAAAACCACCAAGAACAAAAGCATGTGGTATAACATGTCTGTGGGAAAAGAAAAACATCAAATGAATGTAAACAGTACAGAGCATGTTATCTCATACACACAGAAAGTATTTCAAATCTGATAAATCTATTGACCTTAAGCAAAGAAAGTTCGCTCCTTGGTATAACTCTCAAACCCATAAGTTAAAACAAATATCGCGAAAATTTGAAAGGAATTGGCGATTAACCAAACTGGAAGAATCTCGTTTAATCTGGACAGACAGTCTCAAAACTTATAAGAGGGGCCTCCGCAATGCCAGAGCAAACTATTACTCAGCTCTAATAGAAGACAATAAGAACAACCCCAGGTTTCTTTTCAGCACTGTAGCCAGGCTGACTGAGAGTCAGAGCTCTGTTGAGCCTTGTATTCCCTTAGCCCTTAGCAGTAATGATTTTATGAGCTTTTTTAATGACAAAATTCTAACTATTAGAGGCAAAATTCATGACCTCCTGCCCTCAGATAGTACCTATCTAACCTCAAACACAGCTGTAAAATCTAATATATATTTAGATTGCTTCTCCCCAATTTCTCTTCAAGAATTGACTGCAGTGATTTCTTCATCCAAATCATCAACGTGTCTCTTAGACCCCATCCCAACTAGGCTACTTAAGGAGGTCTTTCCTTTAGTTAACACTCATATATTAGATATGATCAATATATCCTTATTAACAGGCTATGTACCACAGTCTTTTAAGGTAGCTGTAATTAAACCTCTACTAAAAAAGCCCACCCTGGATCCAGAGGTGTTAGCCAATTATAGACCAATATCTAATCTTCCCTTTATGTCAAAGATCCTTGAGAAAGTAGTCGCAGACCAGCTGTGTGATTTTCTCCAGGATAATAATTTATTTGAGGAATTTCAGTCAGGATTTAGAGTGCATCATAGCACTGAGACAGCACTAGTTAAAATTACAAATGACCTTCTGATTGCTTCAGACAAAGGACTCGTCTCTGTACTTGTTTTATTAGATCTTAGTGCGTCGTTTGACACAATTGACCATCAAATTCTGCTGCAGAGACTGGATCACTTAATTGGCTTAAAAGGTTCAGCACTAAGCTGGTTTAAATCTTATTTATCTGATCGTTTTCAATTTGTTGACGTTCGCAATGAACCATCCTTACGTACTAAAGTTTGTTTTGGAGTTCCGCAAGGTTCTGTGCTCAGACCAATCCTGTTTACTCTATATATGCTTCCGTTAGGTAACATCATTAGAAATCACTCTATAAATTTCCATTGTTATGCGGATGATACTCAGTTGTATTTATCAATGAAGCCAGAAGAAAGCAATCAATTAACTAAACTCCATAATTGCCTTAAAGACATAAAAACTTGGATGAGCACCAATTTCCTGATGTTAAATTCAGACAAAACTGAAGTTATTGTTCTTGGCCCCAAACAACTCAGAGACTCTTTGTCTGATGACATAGTTTCTCTAGATGGCATTGCTCTGGCCCCTGCCACTACCGTAAGAAACCTCGGAGTAACATTTGATCAGGATTTGTCTTTTAATTCTCATTTAAAGCAAACCTCACGGACTGCATTTTTTCATCTGCGTAATATTGCGAAAATTAGGCCTATCCTGACCCGAAAAGATGCAGAAAAATTGGTCCACGCTTTTGTTACCTCAAGGCTGGATCATTGTAACTCTCTATTATCAGGTAGCTCTAGTAAGTCCTTAAAAACTCTCCAGCTAATTCAGAATGCAGCAGCACGTGTACTAACAGGAACTAAGAAACGAGATCATATCTCTCCTGTTTTAGCTTCTCTGCACTGGCTCCCTGTAAAATCCAGAATTGAATTTAAAATCCTACTGTTAACTTATAAAGCTCTAAATGGTCAAGCTCCGTCATATCTTAGAGAGCTCATAGTACCATATTATCCCACCAGAACACTGCGCTCTGAGAACGCAGGGTTACTCGTGGGCCCTAAAGTCGCCAACAGTAGATCAGGAGCCAGAGCCTTTAGCTATCAGGCTCCTCTCCTGTGGAATCATCTTCCTGTTACGGTCCGGGAGGCAGACACCGTCTTCACATTTAAGACTAGACTTAAGACTTTCCTCTTTGATAAAGCTTATAGTTAGGGCTGGCTCAGGCTTGCCCTGTACCAGCCCTTAGTTAGGCTGACTTAGGCCTAGTCTGCCGGAGGACCCCTCTATAATACACCGGGCCCCTTCTCTCCTCCTCTCTCTCTCTCTCTCTCTCTCTCTCTCTCTCTCTCGTATCCTATTACTGCATCTAGCTAACTCGGCCATTCTGGATGTCACTAACTCGGCTTCTTCTCCGGAGCCTTTGTGCTCCACTGTCTCTCAGATTAACTCATATCGCAGCGGTGCCTGGATAGCGTGACGTGTGTGGTTGTGCTGCTGTCGTGGTCCTGCCAGATGCCTCCTGCTGCTGCTGCCATCATTAGTCATTAGTCATACTTCTACTGTTATTATACACATATGACTATTGTCACACATGTATACTGCCAGGTATTAATACATACTTTCAACATATTGTACCATAGTAGCCAGAACTATAACTATAATATTATTACTTTCAACAATGTTGTTGTAAGATACTGTCATTACCTGCATCTCTCTCTCTCTCTCTCTCTCTCTCTCTCTGTGTCATATGGATTACTGTTAATTTATCATGTTGATCTGTTCTGTACGACATCTATTGCACGTCTGTCCGTCCTGGAAGAGGGATCCCTCCTCAGTTGCTCTTCCTGAGGTTTCTACCGTTTTTTTCCCTGTTAAAGGGGTTTTTTTGGGGAGTTTTTCCTTATCCGCTGTGAGGGTCCAAAGGACAGAGGGATGTCGTATGCTGTAAAGCCCTGTGAGGCAAATTGTGATTTGTGATATTGGGCTTTATAAATAAAATTGATTGATTGATTGAAGTCATGTTAATGTTCTTTTACATTAATGAGAGGTTTATGACAGAAAATGTTTGTAAGACAAAAACACACGCTTTTTCCCCACAATTCAGAATTGTACAGTAACAGATGTGGAGACAGGAATATTCATCCACATAACTCTAACAGTACAGTTAAACTGAATAGCAGTCATGTTATCATTGTCCCTAGTGCGCCTGTCTTTGTAACAAAATATTGATTTCCTACCTGTGTTGATCGCTGTAAGATGTGTTGTGATTGCTTCTTCATCTACACAACTATATATGTCCTTTTTATGAGTCTTTGTTGAAATAAAAAGACTCAAAGTTCAAACTGATGATTGCATTACTTACCAAAACACCACTCGGACAAGGAAACTGTTCAATGAAAATATACTGATATACAGTCATAATGATCCCAAAGGTCTTCTGTTATCTTGTTACAACTCACTGATTCATCCAACATCCTGTCTGCACTTCACGTTTCTCTGGCTTACTGTGATAAATTGTCCACATGAATTATAGGGCCTTTAATTTTTATTGACAAATAAATAGATTCATGTTGCTTGACCTGCACTGGTGTTCCAGTAAGTCATGAAAGTGAGCCAGTTTGCGTAACACCAGGAAACTAAAACCAGCTAACCTTAATGTTATCTGTCATGTCTACAGTTACACTTGTGTTTTCCTTGCTATGGTGCTGGTAAAATGATGTACTGTGTTTCCAAAACCACCTGTAGAGGTCTGAAAAGAATCTTCAAAGTGTGAACTGTCCCACTCAACACGCTGTGCTGTAGGAGAGTGAAGCCTGACAGCCTGACACACCTGTTAAGTACCGATGAGAGACCTAATCCAAGCGGCAACCTCCGGGGATGAAAATGAAGCCAATGTGGAAGTGCCAAAATCTGCAGTTCCTCAAATGGCCACTTGAGGCTGCCTCCAGGATTTAGTCAATCCCCATAGAACCCCATGTTACAGCAGAGACATAGGGTTCTATGGGGGATGTGGACATAGCCACCGTGAAGTCACCCATTGGTTTGTGGACTTCCATTTTGTAGCCTTGAGTATGGCATTTTGGGCGTTGCCATCTCCCCTATTTACACTTTACTGGGCCTTAAAATTATGCATAATTAAGGGTAGGCCACTTTGAGTGATAGGCTGTCTGCCGATAATGTCCTCGGCTTATCAGTCAGATCCACCCCTTACTCCTGCACAGCTTCAGCCTCTTGCCCAAGTATGGTCACTTCTGGCTCAAAAAAACCCAAAATGGCCACAGACAAAATGTCAAACTCGAAGTCCACAAACCAATGGGTGACATCTATGTCTATTATTTTATACAGTCTATGGTCTAAACACACAAAATTATTAAAAGCACCTGTGTTGGAAGGGTGTTGGGGTTTTACTTGTGTTGCCTGACTAGACGTCTTCTCACAACTATGTGGGTGTGCACAGATTCACACTGTTATGATTATTTTTCTCAACTTCTTATGGTTGGTATAAAGTCATACAAACCACAGGGACTTAACAATTAAGATAAAAGAAGAGGGGTATATAAATATTTCAGGGTGTTAAAGATGACCAGAATCCTGATGGCTTTGTGACTTTGCATTTATAAGATCTGAAATAAAAATATGAATTATGTCATCATTACTGTTATGATTGTTACTAGTTCAGTGAGTTTGGTGATGTCACATTATTCCCTGCATAGCTCCTCCCAACTTCAACTTGAAGAGAGGTCTAATTAGTCAGAATAGTCAAAAACAACAGTGTGAGTGTGTAGGGCCTTTAAGTCTCCCAAAAACTAGACAGACCTTCAAACAGCCTTTTATTATAAGTTAACTAATTTCCAAGAGACACTTTTCACATCATCTATTGAGGTAGTGTGAGTGTAGTGTGGACAAAGGTTGTTCTTGCTATGTTTGTGTAATCATCCAGATATGAATATCAGGATATTAGGTTTTATGATACTGTATTGATTCTCAAAAACACTGTAATTACAACGGGCCCAGTGCACGCTATTATGACAGGCTACTATCCTGCACATAAGATGACGCCCAGGTTACGGGCCTCTTTGTGAATGTTGCTGGAAAGGACACCCAGACTAGAAGATAGAAAATCTATGTTGTTTGTGCTGGAGCCAGCAGGGGTGACGATAAGCACTTCTAACTTTGAGTCATTTAACTGCAAAAAATTGTTGGACATCCATTTTTTGATGTCAGCAAGACAGGACATTATGCGGGAGACATCAGAGCAACCAGGTTTTAAAGGGACATACAGTTGGGTGTCATCTGCATACAGATGAAAGTTGACATCATACTTCTGAATGATTTTCCCAAGGGGTAGTATGTAGTATTTTCAAGGTGGCAGTCACTCAGAAGGGTCCATTCTCCACCCAACACATTTTTGGAGGGCCCACACTCTTTATGGGCCCCCCACCTCATGGGCCCCAGTGCAACTGCAGTGCTTGCACTGTCTATATCTACACCACTGGTGGACACCCAAGATTAGTGTCACCAATTCAGTATCTGACCGAATGTTTCCCCCTCTGTTCTTGCCATATGACTTTGAGTAATGGCCAGAAAAGTGTTTTTGCAGAATATTTTGATGTCACAGTGAAGTTGACCTTTGCTGTTTTGGATATACAATGTCATCACCTCATCATTTTATCCTGTTAGACATTGTGAAATTTGTCATAATTATATATGAATTCTTTAGCTATGACCAAAAACATCTTTTGTGAGGTCACAATGACCTTGACGTTGACCATTGACCACCAATGGTAGTCACAGCTATTGCTGGCACGGAGGCATAAAAATCACAAAATATCAGTTTGCTTAAAATACCATGGGGTGCGCTAGCTCGCCGAGTATTGCAAAAGATTGAATTATAAGCCCTGTATCGTGAATCATATCATATCACCAGATTCTTGCTCATGCACAGCTCTAATTGTTGCCCTATGGTGTATATTATGTCCTAGGCTGACAGACCTTGACTTTGTAGTTGGAACAGGATCTTTTTTTTATTGACTTTTACAAGTGTGATACCTGTGTGAATAGGCTGACCAAACGTCCTCTTTTGCCCGGACATGTCCACTTTTCACGTCCTGTCCGGGGCGTCCAGGGGGTTTTTATAAACTGATGATAATATCCAGCTTTCCGTGTGTGTGTGTGTGTGTGTGTGTGTGTGTGTGTGTGTGTTAGAGTGTGGCACGGGCAGCATATTTCTGTCCCAGCCCGAACCGAGCCCGACATTATTTAATGACCAAAGCACTGAGTTTGTGTCACACAGTGGTTACAGGCTATTTAACAGGCCGGGCGTGCGCTGTGGGTGCTCCAGAGAGGGAGACCTCTGTGTTTGAGACGGGAGCGGGAGGCGGGAGGTCCGACGCTTCTAGCGAGAGGAGAGGGAGAAATAAAACAAAATAAGATAAAATAGGAAAAACCTGTCTCCCTCTTTTATTTTATTTTCAGCGTTTAATCAATGCGGAGGCGGGCGGCTGGAGGTCCGAGACTTCCAGCGAGGAGAGAGGTAGAAACAAACAGCCAATGTGTGTCTGTCTGTGTTATGTTCAGGTGTTGTCACGTAAATAACAGTGCCCAAGCAATAAACAGAATAGACAATAGGATTTTATTTATTTTTACACTACATTTTCACTGAAAGCTGACCGAATCCAACCCAAGCCCAAATACAATTTATAGCTACATTTTGGACCAAACCCAGCCGACCCGTCGGGTACCGTCGGGCTCAGATCACCACACTCCAGTGTGTGTATGTGTCCCCTATTGGGGCCTACCTGAATTTCTGTCTTTGAGAGATATTATTTTGTAATATAACTGAATTTTCTATCCATACATATACATTTTAAATGTATTAAAATTATAAGGCATCTTTGAGTAAACTGCGAGTATCTTTTAAGTAGGCTTTGTCGTGGCCGGCCGAGTGTCCTCTTTTTTGGTAATCAAAATATGGTCACCCTATGTGTGAACAAAGTTTACAGTTTGAGCTGGCCTGACAGCCAGTAATTGTTAATCATCAACTGTAGTGGCTGGACTTTTTTTTTTATGTTGCCAGGTTTAACAAGATGCTCTCCTAAAATAGTACAGCTGAAGATAAATCTTGCACTCTTTGACTGTTTTATCGATAACACATTCTTTATGATGCAGTTTTACACTTAATGTGATTTTTATTTCTGACAAAGTGTTCTTTCACAATAGAGCCTTTTGTATTTATTTCATTGAACTCAAACCCTTTGATAGAAATGAGTGATCCCTGCCACTGGAATTTTGTGTTCCTCTCAAATGTCTCAGGATCTGTTTATGACCAGTAAGACACAAACTATGACTCCTCTTTTTCTCTGTGTGTGTCCCTCTCCGATCTATTTTTAGAGGTTAGACGGACACTGTGAGAGGCGTTCACTAATAATTCAACTGCTTCACGCAGCAGCAGGAATGAAAACCGGCAGCCAGCTGTGTTGTGCTACACCGACCACATGTGGCTGTCTGCTGGAACTATTACCTTCTTATTAATAAAGACTTTTGATAAATAATTGTGGCTTCTTATTGCCCTTTACCGTGTGCTTTCAATCTCTCCAGTTTCCTTAATTTAAACTCTTTAGAACTATTTGTAAATCTTAAGATTTTTTTTCTTTTTTTCTTCCTTTTTGTCTTAACCTTGTCCCATGTAGAAATGAGGCTAAATCAAAATGTTTATGTAAAGTCATGTCTTTATTGTATGTCACAACATGTATGTACTTGAATGGTTTTGATGTTGCAGGCTTCATTTAAAATCTAATACATGTGGTTGTTGATGATGTACAATAACTAGTAACCTCTGTAGATGCAGACTTTGTACATGAAAAATAGGATCAACTTGATAACTTAAATATTAACTTGATATAATCTAAAATGACTATCAGAAAAAAGACCCAGGTTTTTGAGATTAAAGAAACACAATAATTAACTATTAATATCATTAATTAAGTATGGTGATATATAAATGATATAGATTAATATTTAAAGGTGAAAAGTGTTGTCATCTGTCAAGTTTCACTGTGTCCTCTTAGATTAAAGTTAAATTACCATTCACTGAATTGGTAAAGTGGAAGCTGGGCTGCTTAGTGTCTAGGCTAAAGTCCCATTTTAAAATGGCACATTTTCAGTTACTGAGAGCAACAGCTATCAATGTCCATTCAATGGATGAAGTAGTTAATTTGTTTCCCTGTAAACCCAATATGAACCTGCATTTCCCCTGACCCTAAAAATCTCCATGTTTCTCGCTTAAATCCTCATGTTTCCCCTGTCCTCTTTTAAATATAGTTTATAGTTCTCTCTCTCTCTCTCTCTCTCTCTCTCTCTCTCTCTCTCACACACACACACACACACACACACAGACACACTTTCTCTCCCTTCTGCCTTTCCTTTTTTCTTTCTCAGTGTTGACTGGTTTGCTAATCTTATCTGACCTAATTCACTTTTCTGCCGGAAACAGTCAGATTCATTGACTTGAACACACACACTCATAAATAAAACACACACATAGCCTACACAGTGTTTACTTCTCAGATTTGCTCTGAGCTTTCTTTAACACAAAGGATAAAAAAGGATAATTTATATAAGTGTTGTGTGGGACTAAATCGGACTGAATGTGTTCTTCATATATCAGTAATAATGCACAGACCAGCATTACTGGATTACTGCAGGAAACAATGCATCGACCTGATCCCATGTCTACAAAGAGACCACAGGGGATTTAAAGGTCTTTTGGACCAAAGGACACAAACTGGATCAGAAGAGAAAAGACATGGGGTGTCAAAGCAAATCCATCAGTTGATATCTGTAACATATAAATGCACATTTTTCATTCAATAATTCAATAAGATGTTTGCAAGGATATGGAAAACATTTTTAGATTTGGTCAGTCAAATTGTAAAAATAGTTCAGTGCTTTTTAAAATCTTACAATTACTGAATAAGAAGGAGAAAAAAATGTTGTGCTTTGTAAATGTATAAATTGTGCTGTGGAGTAATTAGTTACATGTTACTAGTTATATGTAATTAAATTACAAAAAAAATTAATTGTAATTACTGAAAGAAATATTGAATTCAATTACAGTTACTAATTAAAATGTTGGTGGTTGCAAAGGGGTTACATCTGAATATATTCTTTTCAGTAAAAAGTGTATATGTATATATATAATTTAACAATTATTCTGTCGCTTTGCATCTTTTCATGGTGCAGGAATGCCTTCTCTTAGCATAGCCTATGTCTGGATATTTTTCAGCTTTATTGCCTAGTTTAAAACATTTGTTAGAAAAGTAATCAAATGTAATAAAACAGAAATTAAAATAGTTACATTACTTAGTACATTGTGACATTACATTTCAGAAGTAATCTTCCCAACACTGATACTGATATGAGGACAAGTTGATACATTCAGTAAGATGAATCTCCATTCATGCACAGAAACTTGTTTGCTAAAGCAGCAGCTTTCAACCACAAATACATCCACAACAGAAATCACAGGATTATGAGGTGATCCTCATACAGACAGGAAGAAAAAATAGCCCAATGCTGCACAAAAGACAAGGCATACAGTAATCTAAATATTTTTTTAGGTGTTACAAGTCAAAAACAATAAATGCCCTGAGAAGTTGCAAGATTAACTTGAGGAGTCACAAGATAATCAGGAGGACAGGAGCAGAAATATGATTAAAAACAACAACATAGTTAATTTGTAGGACTTTATTCTCATTTTTTCCTTTTGTCTAATATTTGTTGCTTTTACTGCTTCAGTTCAAAGTCTTTGGTTGACCCACTGCAGCTCGTTGAACTTTAACCTGTGACAAGGGGTCATAGCTAGTTACCGATGTAAACACTGTAGAATGAATGAAATAATGGATGCTGCCACTATGATATCACTCACTGGTTTGTGAGCTCCTGTTTTGAGGCCTTGAGTTTTGCATTTTGGCTGTCGCCATATTGGATTTTTGGAGCCAGAAGTAACTGTATTTGGATGACAGGGGGGCAATAACCCTATGGCTAGCTGCTAGCTTGGTTAGCATTTGCACATTTATAGTTATGTTTCATACCATTGCTTCTGCACCTCTTTACAGTTGTCATGAACGGGGAAAATTAGCTATAGAGATCAAAACCACTTTTGTAACAGGTTGTAAACATGTTTATTTCTGCTGTAACACTGGGCATTTTAACATGGGGGTCTATGGGGACTGCATTGCTTTTGGACTCAGCCTCAAGTGGCCATTCAAGGAACTGCAGCTTTTGTCACTTTCACGTTGGCTTAAATGGAATTTAGTTCCTGTGACTGGTCTTCTGTGAGGCTGTCCTCCATCCCCCCAAAAAACAACATCATTTGTGAAAATGCCCTAAAAATATGATAAGGAAGTTGTGTGACTGAGTTATAAATGAGTGGGTGGGTAGACAAAGTATTGGACTTCACATGGTAGACTGCTATTCCTTTTCCATCCTCAACAATTGGTTCCTATTTTTAATCATGATCATTTTTTCCCCTGACCTAAACATAGTTATTTTAGCCTAAAACATGACCTTTGTCTAATGCTAATCAAGCCCATTGAAGCACTAAACCAAACGTAACCAAAGCTTAACCACAATTGTGGTTTACATCAGATGAGAAAACACGTTTTGTTAAAGTAAATGTATTTTGTGGTTTAGACTGAATAAAATCTTTGCCTTCTGCATAAATGATTGGCTTGTTCTGTCAGAAGTTTGCTGCATTAAATGACAACAGGGCTACAGGTATATATTGCTGCCTGATGTCCACCTCCTCCTCCTGATGTGAACCACACATATAAGCACTTTCTGATCTGTTACCACTAACAGCAGTACGACAGCTTTGGTTAGATTTAGGTGCAAAAACAATTCAGTTAGAGTTTGGGAAAGGTCATGGTTATGACCATGGTCAGGGAACAGCTGGGATCATGTTTACAAGAAACCAATGTCACTAAGTAACATAAAACAAACAGCGGTCTGTGACATTTGTTGACCCATCTAACCTCAACATCCTCCCTCTGTGAACTTTGTGGCTCTGATGTCCAACAAGTCAGAATTTCCTACAGCCGCAAGAGGGTTTAAAGTAAACAGATGTTGTTTTGGGGTATTTGCCGAAAGGACTTATGTTCTTCTTGGACTAAATGTCTCAAATAGGTTGTCTGGTACACTCTAAGCATGGAGAAATTGTTCTGTTGTCGTCACTTCTGGTGGAAGATGCCCTCCAGGGTTCCTCTCCTGACCAATACATGCCGCCAAGTCTACTCTCAACACATGTATTGAATGGCTATTGAATTTTTTGTCACAGGGGAATTATGATCTATGTGTTTATATTAAGATGACATCCTAAAATAAAACCATCAGCCCACAATGAAAGAGTCCAAGGCTTTAAAATCCTAGATAATCCAATAGGAAATACTTCACCCATTAAATGACCACTGTATTTCAGGTCACTCTTTGATGAATTGAAGTGAAAGGGGCTAAACTATATGATAACATGTTTACAAACTCTCACACAGCTAATGCAGTACAATCCAAGTCTCATTTATCAAGTCGTATGCTCAGTACATTCCAAACGCATGCATTTTCATAAAACATCATGATTTAAAACACACTACTCATATGCAGAAATGTGTTTGAGCAAGGCGGTCTCATTCTGAAGTTGTCAAAATCCGGCACTTGCAGCAACTTGTGGCATCAGAAACCGACGTCCTTTAAAGTTAGCACAATACGCGGTCAGCACAATACACAGTCAGTCGCCGTTGTAGTTTAACAGTGCACAGAGACATCACAGGAAAACGTGGCGGGACAAGAATAAAAGTTACGGTGGCGAAAGGCAGAGTAGGGCGGGTGGGAGTGGTGGTAAAGGGGTCCAACATACACTGACTTTCACCCAGGAGAGCTGTGTTTGTGTCCGGTAAGATTATAAAGCCAAACCCTGTACTTTTCTTTTTTCCTAAACCTAACCACGTGTGTTAGTTGTTGAAGGAAAAAAAAACGTCAATTTGCAGTGTTATACTGACGCAGTGTGTTAAGTGTATTTTGAAAGAAGATTGTGCATGTAACAGATTGACACAGCATCCCAGAACATCAACAACCAATGCACCCAGGGTACACTGAACGTCATGTCTGGACGTGGAAACCCATTACCAAATGTCCATATGTGACAAGGTCAGGGTGAGAATATGTTAGTTTGGGAAGTACTGAGAATACAACTGGATAGATAAGAATTGCATTATACTGTACACATCTTACTATATAATCACGAAAACTCTGTCTATGTGTGTGTAGGTGTGTCTGTTCCACATTTTTCTCCTCACTGACTTGGTCAATCCATGTGAAATTTGGCACAGTGGTAGAGGGTCATGGGAGGATGCGAATGAAGCAATATTACATCAATTGGCCAAAGGGGGGCGCTATAGCAACCGATTGAAATTGCAAACTTTGAATGGGCATATCTCATGCCCCGTATGTCGTAGAGACATGAAACTTTGCAGAGATGCCTCTCCTCATGAGGAACAAATTTGCCTCAAGAACCCATAACTTCCAGTTATATAGATTTTCCGCCATTTTGAATTTTTTGAAAAACACTTAAAATCAATCTCTTCCTAGGAAGTTTGACCGATCTGCATGAAACTCGGTGAACATAATCTAGGGACCAATATCTAAAGTGCCCTCTTGGCAAAAGTTGGAAAACTTACTAAAACTGAGCTTCTATAAGGCAATGAATATTGCGGAGGGCGTGGCTCATCACATAAAGGTGTATAACATCTCAAGGGTTTCACCAATCACCACGCAACTTTGTAGGCATATGACCACACAGAGAGCTAATTTCTTATCTACTCCAACCACCATATCGATTTTTACTAAACTTGGTAGATATGTAGAACAGGACGCCTCAAGGTGACTGCAGAAATTTAACTCTAATTGGCAACTGGGTGGCGCTATAACAACAAAAAAATGCTTAAAAATGATACCAAAAAATAATTTTTGGTATGACTAACTCATGGTATGGTATGCTGTACATAATCACGGAAACTGTCAGTGTGTGATTCTGTTTGACAAATGATACCATTCTACTACTACTGGCAATGGTACTACTGTACTTTCAATAAAGCAATCGTACTATCAAATTCACAAAAACTCTGTCTAAATACATTGCTCTTCTCAGTGGGTTCAGTTAACTATTTAATCTGCAATTTCCTATGACCTGTATCCCAAACACACACCATGTGAAACTGTACGTGGGCAACTGTGCACTCAGTGGATATGGACTAGTTGTGAGAGAGCTTGTAAATGAATGTTTTAATTAAGTTTTGCTGTTGTTAAACAGGTGATTAGGTTAATTGGTAACTCTAAATTGTCCGTAGGTGTGAATGTGAGCGTGAATGGTTGTTTGTCTCTATGTGTCAGCCCTGCGATAGTCTGGCGACCTGTCCAGGGTGTACCCTGCCTCTCGCCCGATGTCAGCTGGGATAGGCTCCAGCCCCCCCCGCGACCCTCAAGAGGATGAAGCAGTTAGAAGATGAATGAATGAATGAATGAATGAATGAATGAATGTTGTTAAACGTGGACCCCTATGACTTCAATTCATCAAGAATGTTTGTCTCTTTTGGATTCTTCGTTCACTGCAAAGGCATGTGAGAAAAACAAAGTTCTCTTCAAAAATTTTAAGTAATTGATTTACAAATGATGATTTTTTGGTAAGTAATCCTTTAATAGGCCTTCATTTTTTTGCCATCACAACAAAAGTGGCTACTCTATATTCCTCCAGCAGTGTGTTGATTCATTCATCATAATACTGCACATGATAAACTCATATACAAATATGCTTTAATTTAACAGTAAACTTAATTTGTTCTTCAGCAAGGCATCTCCGCTCATCTTACACTAATATTGTCTTGTTAAAGTGGGATAAGGTTTTCAGAAACTCCTCTTGAAAATCCCTGAATGCTGAGGCTTCAGAGCAGGAGTTACAGTACCTTTGCTGGATGACACTTTAAGTAACAGCTCGAATTAAACTCCCTGTCTCACTCTCTGTCTTTCTGTCCTGCCTGCAGCCTCGGGGGCTCATTTAACTTTCACACACTGAAGGTGGGCAGGTGTGGCCCATTAAACGTTTCCCCAGGCAAACACAACCACTCTTAATGAAGTGAGCTCCTTTTTGGCTGACACGTGAACCAAACAGAGGAAGAATGAAACAAGGATAGCCATTAGTCAGTCAATATTAATAGATGTAATCACTTTATCATTCCTGAGAGAAAGGACCCCGCACACTTTTCTCTGAACTGCACTTCATTCAGGCCTGTAATGACTTCTCTCACTCAGTAACCTACATGCAACGGCTGTAAATGGGAGACACATTTTTAAAAATGTATTTGACCTATGTTTTATTAATCCTCTTTGGTATGGTGACTATTCTTACATTACCTACAGCTGATGGAAGTCCTATGTAGGTTACAAGCCCATTACACAGTGAAAACCAAAAGGCTGCACATGCTTCCTTTCTGCAAACAGTTATACAATATACTGTAGCATCTCTGTGTTTTCTCACTACTGCATAATCTGAATAAACACAAACATGTTATCACTGGTGCCTAAAAGAGACGATACACGTGACAACTGCATTTTCACTGAAACTGGAAATTAATAATGTCCATCAGCTGTTGCAATGATCCATAATGTGTGGTGTACTGTAAAGGAATAATTTGATATTTTGGGAAATGTCAAACAATTATTTCCTTTCTTGCTGTTGTAAAGCTCATAGACAACAGTAGTATTCATCTTCTCATCCAGCTCTCAGAAAAAGAAGAGAAAGTATTTCCGTAAAGGAATATTTCCATACTGGAATCACAACCACCAAAATATTTACAGCTCAGGATAGAGTCATTATTCTTGTTGGCTCCATTAAGGGTAGTGGCTCCTTGAGGGTATAACACGCAGGTTCATATTTAACACTAACAAGGAGGTCTCATTAAACAAAAATGAACAGATGTTAATCTGCAGAGAGTTCATCGCAGAGCAGGGCTGTCACCGTAAAAGCTTCTATGTTCTCACTGGCCAGGGCATCTTTCACAGGAACAACCTTTACAAATTATTCATGGTTGTTTTTTCCAGAGGACAGAGGGGGGAAACAGAGTGCACACTGCATCCATACAAGATGCACAGCTGACGGGTGCTAATGTGAGTTAGTTACATAATCCCATTTCTAGAGATTCAGAGAAATCCTGACCTCTGATAGCTGTCTCGCTGTGGAGAGCAGGGGCGGAGCCAGACGTTGTAAACTTTCAGGGCTCAGCCCAAACATAAGGGGGTCCTGGGGCATGCTCTCCACTTGGGAAAAACATGATAGTTGCCAGGAAAAAAATTATCCTGTAGAGCCTACACTCTGTTTTGTATCTAAATGTTCTTTAACTGTCTTTATCATTCTGAAACCATAACAATTAAATGTTGAGGATGAGAAATTTTCACTCACAAAAAAATATTGTCTGATGTTCCTATTTTTAAATAAATAACATAGGTAGGGTACGATTTCGGTGTTAACAACATTGCTAATCTTGAAATCCATTTTTGCTATGCTATGCTGGAGTAGAGTTCACAGAATCAGCTACATTTGAATCCATGCCACAATTATCTGTCCTGCTGTCTTCAGTCTTCAATACTTTGTCTTCACTGTTGCTGAGGAAAGGTCTTGAATGGAAGCTGACAAAACCCACCTTCACAGGTAAATCTTTATGGTCTGTGTTTTCCCAGTAATATGGTTGAGATATTTCACTTGTTCGGGTTTAATGTCATCCGAAAATAATCTTGAAATCAGAAATATTAACTCAGCAATGTGACTTTAAGGTGTTTTATCATCAATGTACAGCATCATTCTTATCTAACACTGACACTGAGAAAACTATGAATGAGGAAGAGGTGATTGCACCTACCTCTAAGACTGTTACCATCCTATTTGGCATTTGTGGCTGATTCTTAGAAACTGACAGATAAGTGCCACATGGATTAAAAAAATATGAAATTACTTAACTTCAGAAAAAATATTGTAAGTCAACACCTCTCCTATCTTAATCTGGCCTCACTTTATCTACCCACGCAGATCTGGACCTGTCTTTATTTGTCCTGCTAAGGAAAAGCAGAAGTAGTCCTCACACTGAATTCTGCAGGGTCACAAAAAAATTAATAATTAATTTTACAAAGACTACAAAGTCTTTGTTGGGTAAACATCCATGTGTACAAAAATGAGTCATACTGTATATAGCCCACAGACAAATAAAAAACACCTTCAATTATCCCCAAAGATTTACTGTGCTCATGAAGGCAAATATTGTCCTAAAAAAGAAGAAAATAACATTATGTGTTTCTGATATGCATGCAGTGGTGCCCCCAGATTTTTTTTATAGCAGTGGGGAGATGGAGCCACTGAGAATCTTGGGGTGGCACACCAAAACCAAAAGCCATGACTGAATTCAGGAATTTGATTATGCTGTCCAAGTATTTAGATTAGTTGAAAACTATGTCAGTATGAGAGTTGAGGAATCGCATACTATACTTTGGTTTCTTATTTTGTAGTTAATGTTGCTGATAACCTGATGTGCATAGTCTAATATCTGTACAGTGCATTTTGAATTGTACAACAACCCTGTTTTAATGTGTTATGTAACTTTACATGTGTTCGGTGATTTATCAACCCGGTCTCACTCCGAAGTCGTCGAAATCCGGCACTTGGGCAATGACTACAGGCATCAGACACATGAACAATGGCATGATATGCGGCCAGTCGTCATTATAGTTTAATGGCACTCGGCAGTGTCAGGGGAAAACGTGGCGGGACAACAGCGAAAGTAAAGGCAGCGGAAGTCCAAGTGGGGTCGGTGGGAGGACTGGTGGATGAGTCCAACAACCACGGACTTTTACCCAGGCCGGTGCAACATGCTTTTGTTGCTTGAACTCAATGTGTATGTGTTGCAAAATGTAACCACGTGCGTTTGTTGTTGAAGGAAAAAAAAAAGTCAATTTGTACCGACATAGTGAGGAGTTTATTTTGAAAGGGACTGTATGCAAACTGTACATTTCCTGTGAAAACGGAAGTGTATTTAGAAAACAGACAATGCATGTATCAGGCTGAAGTTGATACAGCGTCCAAGAATGTCACCAACCAACGCACCCAGGGTACCTTGCACATTGTATCTCAATATGGAAAATCCGATACAAAACATCAATATGTGACGAGGTCTGAATAAGAAAGTGTTGGATTTTTTGTGTAGGAACAAACAAATGAACAAAATATTTCCTGGGAAAAAGCCTACACTAATGTAGGGGAGACTCATGGGTACCCATAAACACATTTTCATTCAGATATGTTGAGGTGAGAGTTCAAGGGCCCCCCTGTGAAAACTGCCATGCCAGTTGCTCCCAGCTGAACAAACCTCAGCCTAAATTTGGTGCATTATTTAGCCCCTTTCCCGACCAGCTTTGCCGACATGGTTGGTACCAATGGATGCCTCAGGTTGCCTCGTTTTTCAAGACATTGCTAGCAATCCTATCACCTGACTCCAACTTGGGGGCGCCACTGCATGCATGGTAATGGATAATGGGTGTTAATATGATCTTCTAAGGTGGAGTATTTTTGTCTGCACATGTAGCTGTTTATGTTCATGTAGATTTTTGAAGACCTTGAGAGTAAATTCACTTTGCATTTGCTGTTTCCTGTCCCTGTAGGCCTTCTACATCATTATCCACCTCCTCTGCATAGTTTACCTGCTCTCTGTCCCCGCACATGGCATATCATGAATAGTGTCACTTATATAGGTATCTGCGTCAGTCTGTCTTTGTCGTTACTTTCCTCAGTGTCCGTCACCAGCTCCGAGCTTGTCCCACCGTGACAAAACAAAGTCACCGTTGTGTTCCCACTGTCCTCGCTTCCCCTGGTGGTCATGGCACAGGAGACGGCCAGCCTCACGTTGAGCGGGCTCTCCTGCTGCAGGTGTCCGGCCTCGTTGCTCGCCATCACCGTCTCCACTACTGCGCTCACCGCGGCGCAGCAGCCTCCTCCGCGGCAGCGCAACAGGCGCAGGAATGCGTCTCTGAAGTCCGCGTTAAACGCATAGATGACCGGGTTAAGGGATGAGTTGCTCCAGCCGATCCACACGAACACATCGAAGGTTTTCTCGCTGACGCAGTGAGGACCCCGCTGGGCCCCCGGTGCCCCTGGTCCGGGACAGAAGGGCAGAGCGCAGTTCAGGACAAAGAACGGCAACCAGCAGCAGACAAAAACACCCATGATGATGCTCAGAGTTTTGAGGACTTTGGTCTCTTTTCTGATGGAGACTGTGAGCTCCCGATTAGAGCGCTGAGAATCAGGATGAAGATCGATTTGAGACTGATATGAGCTGGCACCGATTTCCGTGCACAGGTGAGGATATAGTTCAGGTGCGTCCAAGCGGCAACTCTGCGCGTGCACCGCCGCCCGCTCCAGGGAGGATATCATCCGGATCTGCATCTGGGCTATCCGGTAGATACGGGTATATGTGACTATCATGATAGCCACGGGGATGTAGAAGCTGATGAGGGACGAGGAGATGGCATAAGTGCGGCTCAGGCTGGAGTCACAGCTCCCATCAACACTCTTATCGTGAAGCGCCAAATCCTCCCCAGCCGGATCATCCATCTCCGCCCGGTGCCAGTTCAGCTGCACGGGTACAAAGGAAATGACCACCGACACTGTCCAAGTCACGCCGATCATAACAGACGCTACCTTCCTGTTCATACTCCTCTCGTAGAGAAAAGGGCTGGAGATGGCCCAGTATCGGTCCACACTAATGACGCACAGGTTGAGGATGGAGGCCGTGGAGCACATGATGTCGCAGGCCAGCCAGGTCTTACAGAACCCTCCAAACGGCCAGAAACCAGCCACCTCAGCCACAGCTTTCCACGGCATCACCAGCACGGCGACCAGGAGGTCTGACAGAGCCAGGGACACGATGAAGATGTTGGTTACTTTGGCGCGCAGGTGCCGGAAGCGACAAACGGCTGCGCACACCGTGAAGTTGCCGAAAAGCGTCCAAATGATAAGCAGCGCCAGGATGCAGCCCGTTAAAGCTCGGTGCGCCGGTAACTCCTCCCGACTGCCAGCTGCTACCGGTACCAAGCCGGTTGTGTTATTCATTGCCTGATCCTGCGCTCGGCCATATGTCAAACAAAAAAGACAAGAAAAACATCCATTCGTACAAATAACAGAGAAAAAGTAGTCAGGCAAAAGAGTCGCTCTGAGTGGAGAGCGCGCGTCCTGCTCCAGTCGGACTGATCTGTGTTGCTGCTCCGAGCGCAGAGCAGATTTACTGGGGACCACATGCACCACCAGCTGGTACTGTACTTACTGCTGACAACACAACGGAGACGCGCGGCGCAAAGACAAGGTTGACATGTCAGGCAATTTTAAATTATATTAATTTACTTTAGTTCAGAATTACTTTTACTTTTCGTTGTCCAATTTATCCAGTTTTCCACTCAATATGTGCCATTAGTGGTCCTGTTGGGACTGAGCTGCTTATGCTGGCGGCATCAGATCACAATAATAAGTTTATTTACACAGCACCTTTTTCAGCTATGTGATTACAAAGGCCTACAAACAGGCAAAAGTAAAAGTACTGAAAATAATATAAAATAAGATAGACTAAACAAATACAACAGATAATACATTTAAGAACTAACACTTGGGAGTAACACTAAGATAGAACAAGGACAGCAAATCCATCTGTTCATATATTTACCTAAGATTTACTGAATTTAAATGTCACAGGGTGTGAGTGGAGCTAAACAGGCTTATTTAGTCACAAATGATGGCTCATCCCAAAGGATGTCATCCATCACGCATCACTACCCTTCCACTGACTCTCTCCCAGCCACCTGGTACACTGGAATGATTGTGAATAACAAATATTCAACTTATTCATCTACGTTTTAAAAAAATATGGGTTATTATTTCATTGAGTCCATTCCCTGAATTTATATTTGTGGACATATTACTGTAATATGACCTATGATAATCCTGTTGTATTCTAAACTGCTTGCCATGCAGTACTTTGTATTTCTAACTCTGTAACATTTGTATTTCTAAAAGCAGTTCAACCATCCAAGGAAGGGCAGTTATGGCAATACGTCACCAAACAAGACACAACAGGACAGAAGAAGCAAACGTGAACATTTAACACATACACAAAATAAAAACAATAACATGCATGTTTGTGTGTTTCCATCGCCGCAGCTCTTTCTCATTATTAATTATAGTGTAAAGTTACATGTGGCCATAATTTATTTCGTCCAGTATGATTTTGTTGGAGGCTATACGCTGTTTGCTTCATTGCTACTGAGTCCATAATATTCTTCGAGCCAGTCTCTGTTTGCAATGCAGATGTATTATGGCACTGTGCTTGCTTCGGCCCACGTGCCAGAAGAAAGAATTGGCATTGTACGTTTCTGCAAACCACAACCAATTCCATCTGTACGTTAGAGGATATCAACAGTGACGTAGTATATATGAGCTTCCAAACTTTAGTTCGTTTTTAGTGACCCATCATTGTTTCTGTAACAGAGATAGTGCTGTAAAAAGCAGCTGTTTTTTACTGATCATCGGTGGTATTTCCAGTCTTGGTTGTGCAAACAAAAGTGTAAAAAAAGTGGCCTGATGTCAGAGTAATTTATAATTGATCTTATTCTTTATTTTTTCAGCTCATTTCATTTAGACTTCAAATGTGTCATATTTCTTTATAAACTCACAAAGGCACATGAGTACATGCAAAGTTGCCAATACATTTGTGCACTTTGTGGTGTCTTTCTCCCCTTTTAGGAAGCCATAATCTTCCCCACATCATCATCATTTTCCTCTGGGGTTTCTAGCAGACAGGTTTCAACCAAGGCTCTCATCACAAGGTAGGGGTCACAGTTGGCAGCAGGACGTCTGTCCTCAAAGTACCCACAGCCCATCTGACTGACATGACCTGGGATGCGAACACTAACAGCACGAGAGGATACAGCTGTAGAGAAGTAATGGAAATCGGAGGTAGCGCTCTCACTGCTGAGGCGTCTCATGTTGTCAGCACCATTGTGCAGATCGTAGACACGGAGGTGCTGAGAGTGACGCTTGCTGAGCCTTTTGATTGCCTCTTCAATGTACCTGTAATTTCATAGAGAACATGGTTTTTTATCCATATATTTTTAAATGTCTACTTGCACAGGAGCACAGGATAGGTGTATTTTGGATATTGGCAGTGGGTCACTCAGTGGTCTAAACTTACTGAAGCCCCCCTTCACTCCTCATCTCTTTGGTGCTGAAATTGATGTGACAGCCTGATGTAGCAGTGTTTCCCTCGATGGGTTGAGCATCAAAGGAGGCAACAACCCCAAAGTCTTCACAGACACGGTGCAGAATGTAACGGGCCATCCAGAGATGATCCCCCATTTCAATCCCCTCACATGGGCCGACCTGGAACTCCCACTTATAAGACAAAACACCAATCACAGAGAGCAGAGGAGACATCTGAGTATTTACGACCACAGTTTCTTGTGCTCTGAAAGTCAGCTGGTTTGTGTCAAACCAAACAAGCATGTTCTTATAAATGTTGTGTGTAAATGATAGTGTGACCTTGAATAATGTGTGTATTTGATGATTTACCATGTTGATTTAGACAGGACAGGCGGGGACAGAGAGAGGGAAGTTACATGCAAAAGAAGGACCCTTGTAAAATCAAACCAGGGATGTTGCAGTTATATAGTGCACATCTTAACCCCTGGACTGCCATACACCCAATAAAGTTATGTTGTACTGCATTATATGAAGCTGACGTGATTAAATTGGGGTCTTTGTTGACCTACAAAGTTTGATTAGTCTGTCTACTACTGTCAGCTATGAATGTAAAGATAAATTCAGATGATGAAAATCTCATATGGTCTCTGAAAACAGGAATTAAACTATGTCATCTCATAATTACATAATTATTGACATGATATTCCTCATTGGGGTCCAGGCTGGTTTGGGAGTTAGTCAGACCTGAATAAACTCATCACAAATCATATTTTATTTACCTTTTAAGTTTTATCTAATCATTCAGTTTAGAGCTCCCATATTGTGAAGAGTTAGATTTCCATGTCTTTTTATATATATAAAGGAGGTACAGCTGCTATATAAATATTCCAAAAGTATCAAATTGCTCAATCCACAGAGAAATGCACACAGTCCATATGCAGAAACTGTGCCTTTAAATGAGCTGTCAGGACTTCTGTGAAATTGTGATGTCACAACTATACTACATAAAGCTAGAAACTGCTGCTACAGCTGCATTTGCATTTGTCTTTTTTGGCCACTTGGGGTCAACCTCTGCAACAAGTTAAAAATCATACATGTTTGACATACATCATCTTATAAAGTTTAATGTGTTAACAAATCTAGTGAGACATCCAGTCGACACTTTGAAGTATTTAGTTGCATGTTTCCATCCTCTTGGCAAATGTAAGTCCAATATTCACTTTTATTTTGCTCTGGTTTGGTCTCCACCAATTACTGAGTGAAATATCGCTCAATCTTTAGCTGCTAAATGCTTCACTGTGTGTCACTGTATGTGACATGCAGTGGGTTTATCGCTGCTCTTTTGGCTAAATTTGCAAACTGTAAAACAGTTAATGAATTTGGTTTTTCAAAAACCTGTCTGATGATCTGTTCTTACCTGGGAGGCTAGTGTTTCTGCATTGGTGCCACAGATCTTCACACCAGCTTACAGACAGGCTCTACAGTGACAGATGCAAATGTCTCTTCATTACGCCTTGTTAATGCCCACAGCACAATACGCTGGCAATAAAACCAACACAAAACAAAATTTGATGAGAAAACAGTCACAATTAAAAATAAATTTAAGAATTTGAACTGTTAATAAAAATATTACATAATAGATTTTAAACTATAAAAATAAATTGCACATTTGTCAAGATACAGTATGTTATGCTCTTTCTCAGGTCTCTGCTCGAAAATTACAGACCCTTAATAAAAGCATATTTCTCAGCAACTACAAGGTCTGTATAAATAACCTTGGTCTCGAACTACAGGTAACACTTTGTAGCTTAACTGAGAGGTGTAAGCATCAGTATAGATGCTACTGGGTAAGATCAAATGAAGAAATAAAACAGGATAAATTAAAAATTTCATCCTCGCCTGACGAAACTTTTAGAGTGAATATTTTTTTGAAATTATGTAGTAGCAGCCCAGAACTCTTGAAATTCATACAACATCTGTTCTGATCCTGTGCATAGGCAGATGCTTATAAATGAAGCAGAGCACATTCAGAGAAGATTTTGTGGAGAAAATCTTAGGCAGGCTCTTTAAATTGGCCTTTTTAGGTACATTTGTGCCCCTTATTTGCCTTAAGTAGTTAAGTTAGTAAACAGCAACAACAGTTTTTGGCTTTATTTCAAAAACTCAATTACTCCGACCTCTATACATGTTCCCATTTATAGAAATCCTTGGGTTTGGGTGAAATGACACTTTAAAAAGGTCATGGCAAGGTCACAACAAGAGACTGATTATCAGAGCACATTAGCACTGATAAACCAGCAGATAGAACCATTAGACCATCAAAAGAAGCCCAGTTCCTTTAAATTTTAGCATTTCTAGCAGATTTATGCAACCAGGAACCACAAAATAAGCGAAGATAAGACACAAACTGTTGTTGTATATGTGCAAAGGGGAGTTTGTTTTTTGTGTGTTGCTTTGACAATCAGTGCCACGACTTCATGCTGCACAGTGCTGCATGTTACTTTAGCGTCTAAGGATTCTTTTAAGGGGTCATTTGTGTGGATAGTGTGAAGTAAAAGCTATGTGGAGTGTTGTTATGCTACTGTGCATAATGTTTAGTTTTTAGTAAAGTTTGTAATGCATGTTTGAAGTCTGGAACAGTAATTGAGGTGTGGTTTAGGGGGACGTGGCTAGCTGTTTGAGCTTCTCCAGATTAAAACGGTATGCAGCATAATCATGTCCTCATGTGTTCAAGTGCCCTGTGAAGCGGGGGCTCTCAGGAGGAACTTTATCACACCTCCTCTTGGACATCCCTGGGGAGGCCAACCAAAGGGCTTTCCATCCAAACCAAACAGTGTGTACTCCTGTTCCATCCCGAACCAGGGCTGAAATTCTCTAACTTCCTCCATAACTTTAGCACACTGTGAACGCTGATTACTTTCTGTGTGGAAAAAGTAAAACAAAAGTTTAAAATTATGTCAAAAAATCTTAAAAACTAGCTGCTTTTGAGTTCTCAGTCAGTACTGTAACGTAATACCTTTTGGCACATGGTTGCTGTCGAGCACTTCACACAGAACCAGTTTATCAGGGTCAAGAGTGAACGGATCTCGAAACATTCTGACGGGGACTAAAGTGACTTCATTATAGTGATGCCCAATAGCCCAGGCAGCAGTCCATTCTGGGATATCTGCCAAGGATTTACAGTCAACACATGGTCACATGAAACAGCAGCACATTGGGAACATTATTGATCAACAATGCTACATCAAACCCTCTAAAAGTACCTACAGGAACAACAAAGTGACAGTCAGTGTCCATTCCTCTACTTTACCTTTGATTCCTGTTGGTTCTGTGTTCAGAATCCTGGTTTTACATTGTAGATTTTCTCCAGCATTATCAATCCAAACATATGTCACTTGGCACTCTGCACCTTTGGCAAGAGATATGTAGTGCTTCTTGGCTGTCTTGTGAAGGCGAAGGCTCTCAGACAGGTCAGACATGATGATTTGAAAAAAAAAATGTGAAAAAAGTGAAGGTGAAAAAAAATGCGTCTCGTGTAGCACTCCATGAAGTACGCAAGCTGAAATATTAGCTTGTGCAGTGCAGGTAAGAATAGGTATTTAAATGCCAATGAACACAGTGATCTTGTAGTCAAACAACTATTACTAGTGTATCAAAAATACACACACAGGTCACAGAGTCCAAAGACAAAGACAAAGTTTCACGAGCTTATTTATACTTACAGTCACACCCTTCATAGCTATCTATACAAGAATTTGATGAAGTCAATAACTACTCCAAACATGATGTTATGCCTGTCTAGACCGGCCCCACTCTTTTCTTCTCTTCACTTTTCAGCATATAGCAGTGACTTATCACTGTGTAGGCAGTTATATATAATAGTGATAATAATAGTGATGTATTTCATAAATTACACTCACCTTTGTAAAAACATATTCACATTAAATGCACAAATACTGTGTCATATTTTCTCCTATATTCTCATCCTTGATTAATTTATAAATTACCCAATAAAGAATTCTATGATTTCTAATCTACGCTTTTCATGTGTAATGAGATGTGTTTGCTGGTGGCTAGTTTTTTTTTTTTTTTGGTCAGTTATTTGTAAATCTTCTACTGTAAATATCACTTTAAAATTGGCTTTGAGCAAACACTCTGCCCTGCAGCCTGTGTTGTCAGCCCCTCTTTTTATCGGGAGTGGCAGTCAGTGGGTTTTTACCCCACAGTAGAGATCACCTCTCAGGATGGCCTGGTCTGAACCTTGCTGCTTCAACTGTTCTCAGATTCATGTTGCTGGTCCCTGAGACTGCCTGGTGCCTTCCTACAGTGGCTGGCGTGGATCCACGTGGCTCTCTCAGTGATCTTCACTGCAGAGTTGGTCACCAGTAGCACCTGGAATGGGCTGACCCAGGGGGCTTTCATCAGTTTCACCTCTTGCAGTTCTTCACCACCACCCTGTCTCCTGGATGCAGCGAGCACAGTGGTCGCTGCAGCAGTGTTCTTTTTGTCAGTGAAAATGGTGACAGTAAGTATTTGCTAATGTCCTTTATTTCATGACTGAATCGTAACGAGAACTGTTAACTGGAGACCATTTTCTGATGAAATCAATCCAGCCACAATACAGCAATCCACGACTGAATACAAATGTGGGCTAGGGTGTAAAGTAAGGGCATCAACAGCCCCTTCCCTACTTTCTACCCCCCTGCTTACAGCACCCTTGCTTGTACCACACCCATCTTTAAACTGTCGCTGTGATCTCAGCTACACACCTGTAAAGTCATGGCATAATATTTGTGCCATTCATATTTCCAACTTCACATCATCATATGCGTGTGTGTGCATGTGTATATAGGTGTGTGTTTAACTCACTCTCTTGTGTGTCTGTGTGTTTTTCCTAATCCTCTTCCAGTCCCGTCATGTCTCTCCTGAGTTGCCAGGCCCCCTCCCTCTGCCACCTGTCCTCTCTCTTGCTATGGTACTCTGTTCCTTGGTTGGCTTCTCTGTCTTTCACCCAGTGATCATATTTCCCACAGTGGTAGTGAGTCTCCAATGAATTCTTCAAAAAAAGCCATCCTTGAACTCTGCTCCATCTCTCTGTCCTCCCTCTGCCACACGACTATGATGTATTTTCTGCTCAGGAGCCGACAGTTGAGCCATCAGAGTCTACCTTTCAGCATTACCAACTCACTCCTCACTTCTTGTCAACATTTTCTCTGCATGGTGTGCATGTGCGAAAGTGTCAAACAGATATCTTGGGTCAAGTGTGACTAAGCGTTTAAAGAAGTTCTTGCAGTTCATAGGGTTTGTCAGGGTTCTCATCCGTGTCCAGCCACTGTGGACTCTGAAGTTATTTGACAGTCTCAGGTGGTAGTTTGTAATGCTCTCCACAGACTTCTTGTACCAGTGTCCTACCACGCCCCAGATCAATAGTTTTGTACAGTTGTCGTTCAGTCTCTGTACCAAGCCTGCTGTTGCTGTTCTATATGCTGAGCCCTCAGCCCAGTCGTCTGGAGTGTCCTCTTCAGGACATTTTCCTTTGACAATGCCCCATTTCAATTGAATCTTGGTGACCACAAGTATCTTTATTTCTCCTGTAGCTGAGCAATGTGCTCCTCCAGCTTCTGAAGGGAGCGACCTCTACCTTCCCTTCTGTGCAATCTTGCTGACATAGGCCGTTTGGTTGGAGCATCCAAATCATCAGGCAGAAGAGCAGGGTCTCACTCCAAAGTCGTCATAATCCGGGGCTTGGGCAGTGACTTGTGGCGTCAGAAACCAACTCAGCATGATACATGGCTGGTTGCCGTTATAGTTTAACAGTGCCCGGAGGTGTCAGGGGAAAATCAGGCAGGACAAGGACGAAAATTAAGGCAGCAGAAGTCCAAGTGGGGCGGGCAGGAGGGCTGGTGGATGGGTCCAACAAACTCTGACCTTCGCCCGAGAGAGTGGTGTTGGCATCCCATAAGATTCTAAAGCCAAACACTGTTCTTTTTTTCTAAACCTAACCACTTCCTTTTGTTGCTTAAACCTAACCATTTGTGTTTGTTTTTGAAGGAAAAAGAGGTAAATTTGCTGTGTTGTACTGATGTAGTGGATTTATTTTGAAAGAGACTGTATGTAAATATAAATCAATGCACCCAGGGTACCTTGTGCATCATATCTGGACGTGGAAAGTCCATGACCAAAACGTTAATATGTGACGAGGTCAGAGTGAGAATGTGCAGGGCAGAAGCAGGGTCGGACGCAGCCAGCCAAGATGCCTCGGGTTACACTGTCACAGGCAGTCTAAGCCATCACCCATGTGCTGTTTCAGGAAGGACACAGAGAGAGAGAACATTTTCCCTGTGTAGAGCATAGCACACAGTTTTTAGTTTATCCTGCCCCTTTGCTATACCTATTTCTCCCACCAAAAGATTTCAAGTAACATTCTTTTTCTTTGTTTCTAACTTTCTTTTTTTGGTTTTAGCACTTTTAATACTTTCTCAGTTTCTCTAACCGAGACTAAAGCTGCTATTGGCTGAAAACCTACATTTCTCTCGTAATTTAAAATCTGCACATCCAGTCACTATGCGTATCACACATAATCTATGCACAATTTCAATTTTAGACCCCTTTAGTTTACTTTGATTTGTTCCCAAATCAAATCAAATCAAATCAAATCAAACTTTATTTATATAGCGCTTTACATACATAAAAATCCAACACAAAGTGCTTCACAAGATAAAAAACAAACAAACAATGAAAACCCACTCCTCCCACCTCCCACATATAACACACACACACACACACACACACACACACACTAACTGTCAGTGTAGTAACATGATGAACAGTTGTAAGTGACAGGAATTACCAGCACTTCGAGATATCTGTGATGCCTCATACAATGTCTTTTCTCCTTTTTCTTTGATTTCTTTGATAGTCCAACAAGTATTTCTCATTATCAGTCCCGCTAATATTTTAACCACCCCAGTTAGCTGTTATTCGATTAATGCATCCCAGACATTCATTAATAAGCTCATCAACCCTGTGGCGAGTAGTACCCATCAGGCCTTTATCATCAATATCTGTGTCCTCACCTTCTCAGTTCTTTCATCCCTCAGATTGCCGTGTAAATCTGTAATGCACGTCTGATTGATTCTGATTCCCCTCTTTTTATCCCCTGACAACCTCTCCTAGGATGAGACCCAGTCTCTGGCTGAGCACATTTTTACTTGTCAGCATGTTTCAGGGAATCCTCAAGTCAGGCATCCCGTACCAGCCCTAAGCTGTTGTGCTCACTTAAATCTCAGCTTGCGTAGTGCAGCTGAGATTAGTGAGGTGTACATTGCACATTCTTTATACACTTTTATTTATACTTTGTACTGTGAACCTCAGTTAGTTCCTTTCCACATATAACTATTTCTTTTAAAAAGTACACGCTTTCATTTTCATTGAGATATATTGTACATATATTTTCAAGGTATTTTTCGTAGTATTGTTCAGACAACATACTGATATGACACCACACTCCAAATTTAATACCCACTCTTCCCACAACTCGCTCTCTTTGTCACACACACACACACACACACACACACACACACACACACACACACACACACACACACGCACGCACAGGACATGCTGCAGGATTAAAGCAGACTTTTTGGTCGGGGCCAGAACCAGATGGCTCAGCTGAAGTTGGAGCACCAGTGAGGGACACTAAAATAGCACTCAAGTAATATTTGATCTTTATTAATGGCAACAGGGTTTTGTTTGAATACAGATTTAGATGATGGAGACAGAGACAGAGAGTCCGAAGCAGAGGACGGGGAGTTGATAATCAGATTATCTCCATCATTTTGGAGAGTTTGTACTATTTTGGTGCATTTGCTGATTTAGGACACAATGGAATTAAATCCATTTGTTGAAATGAAATGCTTTCATGTTAATTTCCTTTCATTTTCCAACTGTGAGTTAATGGTTGAATCTAATAATAATTCTCAGTCATAACATATTGAACCTTTACATTCCTGAATAATTAGTAGTTAGTAAGGTCATAATACACATATGCATAAAAAAGGTACTGTTATAATGAATGCATTTGTCCTGTAAAATAATAAATCCACTATAGAAATCTTCATGTTGTTACTGTATACAGCAGGGAGCTCCAACACTCTCTAAAGCTGCGTTTAGTCCCATCAGTCCCATTTCCTGCATATATCCAGTCACAGTTGTCACTGTGCTGTGTCTCTCTGCAGATTTCTTTTCCATTGTCATGTTGTACGGCTCTGAACACTTACTTCCGCACTGCTTTTTCAACAAAGAAATTTCTCTGTCGCACTTTTCCCTCTCCCTCCGCAGGTCCTCCTCCACCTGTCTCTTGAGATTGTCTTTGCTTGCTTTTTGTTGCTCAACTTTCATCCTGATGAGTCTTAGCTCCTGCATGAGGGCCATGGTTCTCCTTTTCTCCGCTCTCTGGTTCTCCATCTGTATGTCCCTTTCTCTCTGGTTCTCCTCCCTCTCACATCTGAGCAGGTTCTCCATTTGCTTTTTCCTGTCCTCCTCCTTCCTGATCTGATCCTCCAAGCTCTGGGTAAGTTTATCCAGCTCTTTCTGCAAAGCGTCTCTCTTCATTTCCTCACTCTGCCTCATGGCATGCTCTTTCTGTGTTTGCTTCAGTTCCCTCTCTTTCTCCTTCTTTTCATTTTCTATTCTGTCCTTCTGGATCTTCTCCTCCATCTCTCTTTTTATTTTCTCTTCCCGCTCCGCCTGCTCCTCCAGCTTTTTCATAACTTTGTCAAGCTTTTCTTGGAGAGCATCCCTCTTTTCCTCCTCCTCTCTACGTATCTCCATCACTCTCACCATCTCTTGTATCCGCCTCTCCTTCTCCTTCTTGTCACTCTCCTCCATCTCTCGTTGAAAGGCCTCCTCCCGATCTCTTGCCAGTTTCTCCTCTTCCTCCTTCTCCAGCTCTTGTTTTTTTCTCAGCTCCTCCATCTCCCTCTTGTATTTTTGCTGAACCATCTCTAGCTTTTGGTCATACAACTCTTGTATTTCTGCCTCTTGCTTCTTTTTTAAAAGCTCCTCCTTCTCGTTCAGCAGCCTCCGCTCCTCCTGCAGCTCCTGAGCCAGGTCCTCCTCTGCTTTCTGGAGCATCTTAATGCTGTAGAACATTCCTGCATTTCGCTGCATCATGCTGTCCACTAAAGCAAGCAGCTCATATACCTGCTCCTTGTTCCTGATGCTTTGGTTGTTGAAGACACAGTACCTGCCCCCACATCCTGCCACCAGATCAGCCAGATCCTTGCACCCGTCGATCAGACACTGCTTCACTGATGTCCCTTCTTCCAGAAGGTCTCCATGGGTAAAAACCACCACAGAGAAATTCAAAGCATCAGAAGCCATTGCCTGTTTGATCTGCCGCACCACCTCCTTCTCCTCCTGAGTGAATCTCCCAATCCGAATAACAAGAAGGAGCACATGGGGCCCTGGGTATAGGAGACTAACACTCCTCCTCAACTCCTTCTGAACCTCCTGTGGAGTCTGAGAAGTGCCCAGAAGCCCCGGAGTGTCCAGGAGTGTCAGGCATCGCCCACGAAATTCTCCAGAGACCCTGCGACAGCGTTGGGTGACAGAGGAGCTGCCAACCTTTGACTCAAAGACCTTACGGCCCAAGATGGAGTTGGCAGTAGAGCTTTTTCCGCTGCCAGTCTTCCCAAGCAAAACCAGTCTCATGTCAGGGTAGGGTGATGGTGGCTTCTTGCCTGAGGAGATGAAAAAGAAGAAGGGCTATGGTCAGATGAAAGAGAGAGAAGACAGGATACATTCAAAAGAAATGAACATAAATCCCAACTTACCTGCACAGCTGATGGAAGACAGCTGCTTGCCAATGGATGACATGCTGTTTCTGGTCACTTGCCTCCATAAACTGAGAACAATAGCTCACTATATAGATCCCAACGTACTGGGTGTGTCTGACCCTATGACATGTTAAACCCCTCTGAACTCTAACCATTGCCATCACCATGTTTTTCAAATATCAGTCTGGAGAAAACTTAACGCAATAGTCCGTCTCTGAAACACTCAGCACAGCAGATCTTATCTCTGAGTATACACAGTCCAGCAAGAGGTCATGGTCCAGCTGAGGCAAAAACCTGGGAAGCAGGCTGAGATATTGTACATCAGTGTGATCAAAGACCAAGAGTAGAGTCATCTGATTGTTCAGTCGCTATCTTTAAAGTGAGCTGATGAGTTGTCACTTAGGAACCACCAGGGATCAATAAACTCAGTCGCCAGAAGAAAATGCTGACAATGTAAGTTTCTGAAAACCACAGATAATTGTATGCTTCATACATATCATATCAATGTTGTACAGCTGACTTTGTGACTGGCATGTGAAAGGGATGGTGGATGGCATGTTACTTAGGCGAAATGGCCGCCAAGCTGAAGATCAGTGCAAACCACTGTTTGAGACTAACAACAAACAATATTGGCAGCATTTCCAGCAGCAATTGTGCCACCAAAACCAGTGTTTTTTAGCAAGATATCTGCATTACTAGTTGTGACTGTGCCACCAAAACCAGGTGTTTTTTAGCGAGACATTGGCAGCATTTCCAGCCATGATTGTGCCACAAAAGAGGGTGTTTTTAGCAAGATGTAGGCAGCATTTCCAGTGGTAACTGTGCCACCAAAACTGGGTGTTTGTTAGCGAGACACCAGCAGCCTTTCCTGCAGCAACTGCACCAACCAAAACTGAGTGCTTTTTAGCAAGATGCCGGTGGCTTTTCCACCGATTGTGCTGCCAAAAGTGACAAGACATTGACAGCATTTCCAGCAGTGATTGTGCCACCAAAATGGGTGTTTTTAGCAAGATTTGAGCAGCATTTCTAGCAGTGCTTGCTCCTCCAAAATCCGCTGGGTTTTTTTTAGCACTTAAGCAGCATTTCCAGCTATGATTATGCCACCAAAACTGGGTAATTTAAGCCGAAACGAGATCTTTTCCTAACCATAGCTCAGTAGTTTTAGTGCTTTTACATAACCACACATTAACTACAGCGCTGTTGAAACATAAAGAAACATATCCACCTTACAACAGTGAACAAGTGTTACATATCCATGGTTTCCAGAAACATAAAATGCAAACTTTTATTCTGTCGAGTGGGATGATAACCTATAGACACCCCCCTGTCAGTGTCACACAGACTGACCAAACTGTCTAACGACAAAATAGTACTGAGAATCTACAGCCATGACAGCAGCTCTGCGAGGCTTGACTCAGGCACAACAGTGAATTGAGCTAAAAGCTGATGTCAGCATGCTAACATGCTAACAATGACAACGCTGTTATGCTGGCTTTAAGAAGGTTTAACGTTCACCACCTTAGTTAGCATGCTAATATTTGCTTATTGGCAGTAAAGCCAAAGTACAACTGCGGTCGATGGGAATGTCATTAGTTTTGCAGGTATTTGGCCACAAACCAAAGTATTGGACAAATTGAAATTTGGCTTGAAGGCGGTGCTTGTGGGAAAATCAGAAGAATACCAAACATTACAGTTATTTGTATTACATTAAAGTGTGTAAAAACTGACCGACAAACCAACATGTATTTAATAACATACATGGTGTTAGTACCACATCTCCAGTTGCACAACACTTAAACTGTGACTTCATTCAGATACAAATACACAGTGTGTATTTGTTTACAAACTCCAGGTTAGTGTGTGCGATGTCATCTATCAGACAAGTTATTGACTATTGCTATCATGATGTGGTGCTGGGACGTCAGACAGAGTGGTGTCAAATCTTTTTGCACCTGAGTTTAAATGGATGATTGTGTTACTATTATTGTTATTATTTTCTTTTGTTTCTTTAATAATTATATCTATTTAAAAACTGCCTAATGAAAGACATTCAGTGAGTCGGGGAGGCTTCTGGAGTCTGTAACTGAGAACCCCAATTATATACAGAGTAGAATTACCTTTAGCCTGAGTCTGGTATATTTCTGAATGTTTTCTGATGTTATTTATTAGTAAATTAGGAATTACATCACAAATATCACATCACATTTTTGTTTTATTGAGGTTATCATCATTAAGGCTCTTATTTACCCATTTTTGTGTGTCCATCACATACAAATCTTAATTACTATCATAGTAATTCATTGTTTCTGCAGTGAAGATGTGAAGATGGATAAGCAGTGGCCCAAACGAGCTTTGTCCTGCAGAATAAATGTAACCCCTAAATCTGTTCTTATGTAGTTCATGTGCTTTTTTTCACCAATTCTTTGAACTATTGTACTGGTACACCCTGTAGCCATTAAGAGCATCTGATAATACTTAACGGATTCTCTGTATTTTATGTCTTTTAAAATCTTTAAGCTGTTTATTTGTCACTATCTAATTGAAGAACTTACATGTTCAGGTTTTCATTACTTTATTCAGTGAGTCAGTAACTGAAACCTCTATGATCATATCTGCCCTCTAGAGGCTCTTGGGGGAATGAAAATGTCTAAAGGAACCAAGCTGTGGTTCATTTGCTGAGCCTCATGTCTGTCACACTGTGTGTATGTGTGTGAGTGTCTTCTACTGTATGATTGCAATTTTTTAGATAGATAGATAGATAGATAGATAGATAGATAGATAGATAGATAGATAGATAGATAGATAGATAGATAGATTACTTTCAAGGCTCTTCATGGTCTCTCTCCCAGCTATATCTCTGGCTGAAAACTGAGGGGGACAGAGAGTTTGCTGTCTTCATGTTTGCTCATTGTTTGCTGGCCTCAAGGCTCAGGAAAAATCTCTCTGAGGAAATCAGGTCAGTTGAGTCAGTTTTAAATCCCTTTTCAAACATACTTTTATTGGAAAGTCTTTCCTGATTTTAATTTAGTTTTAAGTTAATATAAACTGTCTGTGTTTGTATCAGTTGTTTTAAAAAGTGTTGTTTTCATGTCTTGTCTGTTTAAATTATTGACATGTAAAGTACTATGGAACTCTGTTTTGAAAACGTTTTATGATTATTATCATTATTATTATTATTATTATTATACATGCAGAGAAATGATGATGAGATCCTGAAGCCTATTGTCATGCCATTCATCCGCTGTGAACATGTTTGGGATGCTCTGATCAGCACGTACGACAGTGTAACCTCATACAGCCACTGAAAAAGAGTGGGATGACATTCCACAGGACACATTCAACAACCTGACCAACTCTATGTGAAGATGTGTTGCACTGCATGAGGCAAATGGTGCTCTACCAGATACTGACTGGTTTTTCAAGATTTTTCAAAAGCCTTTTATTATGACCGTCCCAAGTCACACCTGCGTAGTAATGATGTAGTTTAATTGGCATCTTGATATTCAACACCTGTGGATGGATTATAAGTAATAAGTATTCAAGGATTTTGTGTGAGCTTTAACTGAAGCAAAATTTATGTGTTCATACATATATATATATATATATACTAGTCCATACCCATTGAGTACAGCATACCAATTTTTTTGTTGTCAAAAAAATTGCCAATTAGAGTTCAATTTCTGCAGTCACCTTGAGGCGTTCTGTTCTACATATCTGCCAAGTATAGTAAAAATCGATATAGCGGTTAGGCCTACATAAGAAATTAGCTCTCTAGCACCCCCATTTTGTTTGATGGGGTCAATAATGAAGGGGTCCCCTCAGAGTATGTGTGGTCATATGCTTACAAAGTTGTGTGATGATCGGTGAAACCCTTGAGATGTTATACACCTTTATGTGATGAGCCACGCCCTCCGCAATAGTCATTGCCTTATAGAAGCTCAGTTTTGTTTTGTTTTTTAAGATATTTTTTGAGGCAGTTTTAGCCTTTATTTGATAGGACTGACAAGCATGAAGGGAGGACAGAGAGAGAGGGAGTGACATGAAGCAAAGGGCCACAGGCTGGAGTCGAACCTGGGCCGCTGCAGCAACAGCCTTATACATGGGGCGCCTGCTCTACCACTAAGCCACCAACGCCCCATAGAAGCTCAGTTTTAGTAAGTTTTCCAACTTTTGCCAAGAGGGAACTTTAGATATTGGTCCCTAGATTATGTTCACCCAGTTTCACGCAGATCGGTCAAACTTCCTAGGAAGAGATCGATGTTTGTGTTTTTCAAAAAATTCAAAATGGCGGAAAATCTATATAACCGGAAGTTATGGGTTCTTGAGGCAAATTTGTTCCTCATGAGTAGAGGCATCTCTGTGCAAAGTTTCATGTCTCTACGACATACGGGGCATGAGATATGCCCATTCAAAATTTCAATCGGTTGCTATAGCGCCCCCCTTTGGCCAATTGATGTAATATTGCTTCATTTGCATCCTCCCATGACCCTCTACCACTGTGCCAAATTTCTCATGGACTGACCAAGTCAGTGAGGAGAAAAACGTGGAACAGACACACCTACACACACACACAGACAGAGGTTTCGTCATTATATAGTAAGAAGATATATATATATATATATATTAGTTTATATACATTTTACAGGAAAAGTGTGAGGCAGTTTTAAGAGCTTTTATATATTAAAAAAAAAAAAAATCTGTAAATTGTATGTATACATTGTTTATAATAAATTAGATTTGTACCATAACACAAACTGCTGGGACAGTGAGTAAAACCATATTTAATAACAAGCTATCAAAGGTTTATTTTTTACTGGACCAATGAGCGAAACACAAGTTAGTCAAAAGGTACAGTACATCCACTGTTCACACTCTGGAGGTAGACTTTAAGGTCTGATTATTGTGTTAAAAAGTGAGGGCTCTTTGAAAAGTAAGAAAGGTAAACATTCACCCTTTGTCTTCAAGTCTCACATTCAAGTATTCACAACTAATGTAAACCAAATTTCTTACAATCTAAACTAGTAAAACACTAAATGTCCTTACATTGCACGCTTTCCCATGATGATTGGCCCTTTGACCATATATAATGTTGTCTCATAAGTATTTAAGGTCAATCTGCTGCTGCTCTCATTGTAACCGACTCTGGAAAGCAGCATCATCTGGTTGCCTGAAACGCAATGTTAAGTAATGTAATGCCTATAGCTGGATGTCTGGCTGTTAGCTCATCAATAATGGAGAATCCATGCATGTTCAAGGCGAAGCCTAGATTGTCTTACCGCTCCACTGCTCCATCACACATGCAAGCACACCTGACATTAACTAACCGAGAGGCTTTGATGAATCCTGTGCTTGTGTGCCTGTGTGGTTAAACGGATGATTGGTGCGCAGTGACCTCGTCCTCTTTATGTCAAAGCAAAAAAATAACAATCAACCTACACAACCGCACGCACATACACACAATACTGACACACATATAAAACAGTTTTGATTTATCTGGTGCTGCTTTAAAGTAAAAAATGAGGTGACACTGAGTAATGCTGAGGTCCAGCCATGAAGGAGGATGAATGTTATCATGATGGTAAAAAGACGAGGGAGGAGGCTGTCAGGATGCCTTGGCGATGATGAGGATGCTCATGAGGAACACCATGACAAAGAAGATCCACATGAAAAACCTATCCATCACCTTGGCGACCTTCTTCCACTCTGCTGCCTTGACACAAGTAGCTCTCTGCTCGCGGAAACAGTTGGCTATGTACTGAATGTTCTTTACCACCTGAAGAAGAGACAGATAGATGAACCAAAGCAAGCACTTAAAGAAACTTTAGAAGAAGAGGAGTAATCAGATAAGTGGGTAAAGTGAGTAAACAGAGATGCTGTGGTGATGCACCTGTTTATGTTGGAGACAGGGGCAGCAGCAGGGGCAGGCTGGGACCTGAAGCTTCTCCACAGGAAAGAGGAGCTGTTCCTTCAGCCCTCCGTTCAGGTGCGGGAGGTTTTGTGGATGAGGACGGGTTTGGTAGTCCAGTTCATCCCTCCTGATGTGGTGGTAGCGCTTTGCAGGCTCTCGCTTCCCCTCACCCCTCTCCAGTCTGGAAGCATGGTTGTTATGGTTGTTGTAATGGTGACGGCTATTGTTGGCATTGCCATTGGCCTGGTTTTTGTGATGCTTGTTGGGATGATGTACGCCATGGCCGTTGCTGTACTTGTATGGGTCGTTGTCATGATGGTAGTCATTGAAATAGTCATCGTGGTAGCTGCTGTTACCGTTCAAAGGTTCCTCAGGGTAGAGCGGCGTCCTCTCACTCTCCGGCGTAGTGCAGTTCTCCCCCACCTCGTAGACGAAGAAAATCTTGGACATGTAGTCTATGATGAGCACTTTGGCCCAGTGAGGGACCGGCTTGGCCTCAGGCCCACAGAAATGAATGTTCATGATAAAGATGGTGAGAGAGGTGGAGGCTGTGATCATAGTCATGGTGGCTATGTAGTACTTCCCTGGAGGAAAGGATAAAGGACAGGATGGATTACAAAGGGGAGAGACAACACATACAAAGCAGCCCTAATTTGTGAACTACAAGGTTGAACATTCACATACAACTTCCTCACTTCGTCAGTACTGAACTGGAAAGACATGCCATGGAAATCTGTTGTCCCAGATACATCTTTAAACATAGACATATCAACCTATATATCAACCGATTTAGTCTCCAAGTAAAAGAGCTGAGTTTGTGTGAAGCTCATTTCTGCCAAGAAAAGAAAATGCATGAGAAGTAAAATGATAAAATTAAATTTAGAATAATCATAGTAAGTCATAATTATAAGATACTGAGTCAAATTTCTAAGACGCTGAAGGACTTCACGCAAAGATGGCAAACTGTGGCTTTTGCCATGAGTACATCGCCATCTGGCGACAATTATGTGCCGAAAAAACTAGAACAGGGCAGATTTGTCTGAGCTTTTGCACTACGAAAAAGTCATCAACCAATCACGTTGTGCCACTACCTATGGGGGTTATAAAACCACAACACGGAGGATCTGTAGTCCCAACTAAGATTGCAAACTCCTTTCAATCTTGCAAACAGCAACAGCAACCACACCTATTTCCTTCATTCTTACCTCTCGCAATAATAATTCCAGAAGCTGTTGCAAATTTGCATTGCTGCCGGTGAGTTTATTTGCATTGGAACCTTTTTTTAATTATGTTTTTGGGCGTTTTTGCCTTTGCTGATATAACTGACAGGAAAGAGCAAGAGGGGATATGACACGCAGCAAAGGGCAACAGGTCAGAAACAAGCCCAGGCTACTGCAAAGGAGTCAGTCAATATGGGGTGCACACTGTACCAGGTGACCTAAAGTTTGCACCAAAACCTTTTTTAAGTGTTGCAACCGTTGCAAATTTGAAATGTTGCCAGTGTGTTTCCCTCTACCTAAACCTTACCCAAACCCTTAGCCTTAACCCTAACCACCGAGGGGGGCAAACGCATTAATGGTGGAAAAAAACATTTTGATGTAACACTGGTATGAATGGTCTGAATGCAAAATATTGGCAGGTGTCATTTTTTAGCCACAAACCTGGTTTGTAAAGGCCTTAAGTCAGAATTAAGAGGTCCCAAATCAAAACTGTGAAATACTAAGTCTACATCTGGCCTTAGCATTTCATAATGTTGCTGTACTATAAACACTTTTATTTCTATGAACCAAAGTTTTTCATTCATTTTATTCTTTTGCTCTACCCTGTGGAGTGGGTTTCAGTAGTTTAGATATTTTCATAATGAGGCAAAATTGAATGCAAAGAGAATGATTCAGACCTATATAGGGCATGCTTTCTGCAGGAGGCATGCTCTCAGCCACCAACAACTGGAACACAGTAAGCGCCAGCAGCACTGTGACGCCAAGGGAAACCTTCTCCCCCGAGTCGGCCGGCAGGTAGAAGCCCAGCGGGGCCAGGAATGAGATGAGGAAGCAGGGCAGGAGCAAGTTGAAGATGTAAAAAGAGGAGCGGCGCTTCAGTAGCAGGGTGTAGGTGATTTCAGTGTAAGGGTCGGAGCAGCAGCCGTACATCCTGACGTTTCTTACTGCTGGCATGCCGTGACACTCCCACTCCACATTCTCCACAAAGTCAGACAGGTCACCGCTGTCCATCCCCAAACTGATGTCCACCTGTATAGAGGACACATATCAGCAATGCGAACATGCTGTCATGTGGACACAGCAACTACCAACTCGAATTCCCCTTACAGAGCCTTTAAAAACAAGAAGTTATTCACTCTTAATTTATCTGATCTGGTCAGGAACTGGAGCCAGTTACAGACTACAGTGGGCAAGACACTGGTACATGACCCGTATTGATTACCAGTGCTAACATACGGTACACACTCTACTTACTGTATAAACTATTTAGATTTTCTGTTCCACTAAAGGAGCAACATGGAAACCAACATATAAATACATCAGAAAAAAATGCAAATCACCCAGAAAACACTCTGTCATCCTATTTGACTTTTTACTAAAATGGAGATTCACTGAACTGAAAATGTGAGGGGGGTAGTTCGTCATTTGGGTGAACAAACCTTTAACTGCTTCCTTGTCGTGCTATCATCCTCCTTGAAACTGAGAGTAACATCACATTTTAAGTCAATATGGTGAACTTGTTAACATGCAGTTGCTTCTTTATACATCCAGCAGTTAGAGAGCAACAATAGAATGCTGTAGGAATGAGTCCTCAAACACAGAAATGAGTTGGTTTTTTGAATGGGTTTTTGGTTAGATGCCTGAAATAAAGTCTGTGGTTAACACAAGCTGAAGAGACTTTCACGTTTTGTTCTACAACACAAGATACATCAGTAAATACCCCAATGATGAATGTCGAAGCTTTTACACGTCTTGAAAAAAGGTGGCTGCCAACAAATGGCTAAATGAGACTACAACACATCATTTCACCAAACACGGCTTCACAAGGCTTTTTGTTGACGCTGAAGCCATGTAACCGTGGTGTAGTTAGTTACTAGCCTAATGTTAGCTTTGCACTTCTGGCGATTGCATTTATCAGAAAAGGGGTGTTGATTTGTAAAAATGATCTTAAACATGTAAGTATGATTCTTTGTTTTCCCCAGAGCTTATATTCTGCAATAGTCCAAAATCCAACAGAAAAACCTCATAGGCTTTTGATGAGAAAAGCAGTGCGATGCTAACTTCTGTGTCGGTCTACAAAAACATCATCCCTGGAGCTCTCTCTTCACAAGCTATCCAGCAGAATAATAGGTAATTAAAAGAGCTACACCTTTTTAGATCTGTTTTGGGCTCCACCAACTCCAGTTCTTAAGCTGCTCAATGCTCCACTTTACAGTCCCTCCAGGATTTTGTGGACTGTTTTTAAGATTGCTGCAGCCTGAAATGTCTGATTTCACAGCACTTTTTCTGAAAAATTGCAATACATGTTGCAATGGTTATAGGTGGTTTTTGGAATGCGAGAGCAAGTGAAAAGAGCAAAATAGTTGCTATTAAAGTGTATTTGGTTTTTTCCAGAGTATCTGAATGTATTTGTAATGATTTGAGGGGGATTAGGGGCTGTTGCTGCCATTTGAAGCAATGCTGAAGGACTTTGTGAGCCATTTTCCTCCTGTTTTCTCTGCACGGTTAGCACAAGCTAACAGCAGCAGCAGCTAACATCCACCACCGAGCTGTGTTGGGTGGAGAATGGACCTTGTGAGTGCTTGTGAGTGATAGCCGCCTTGAAAATATGCCTGTGTTCAAAGAGGAACTCTCATTAAATTAAAAAATGGTGCCATTTGCTATATATACCCTTGAAAACAGCAAACCCATCTCCGTCATGTTTATTTAGCATCTATGATGAAATTGTATACTTTATAACTATAAATCAACTACTTTATAAATCAACTATTAAGTATGAATCAACTATTAACATTGTTAAATTGAATTAATAATTGTTAATAATTTCTTGTTTTCTCTGGTATTTTTTATTATATACAGATGGGTAATATGGGTAATATGTGTGCTAATGTAATCCAATGCCAAGTCTCTGATGATCTGATGAGACGATATGTGCACAATAGCGCAGGGCCGGCTTAAGGCATAGGTGATATAGGCGGTCACCTAGGGCGCCACATTGTCTGGTGGGCGCTGGGAAAAAAAATGAAAATAAAATTAAAAAAAATAATAATAAAAGTTCTCCAGTGGGCGCCCATCCTATTTTTTTCTGGAGGTAACAAATGAACAAATACATAAAAAAAGATAGAAAGAGAGAAAGCAAGCAAGAAAGAAAGAAATACACTTTGCACCCCTGTTCCTCAAAATTTTTCATCTGCCCCGCCGCTGCACCTGTATTGTGCGCACTGAAAGTGGGGTCTGTGTCAAAATCTGGTCAAGATAGGCAGATATACGTTTTACCTGCGTTTCATAATAATGAAAAGGTCCAAGTCTTCAGGTGCAGGAGAAGGAGGAAAATAAAGTCCGATATAGAGGTATGTCGTCTGTCTTATGTCATCTTTAAAATGCCGTTCTGTGTGTAACGTCATTAGATGTTTCATTTGTTGCAGCTAGCTAGCTAAGTAGCAATAAAGCTAATGGTACATAATAATGCTACGATAGCTGTTGGACTCAGATAATACGGATTGAAGGATATGAGACTGAATGGCAAGCCAATAGCTCGCTATCTGGATAACTGCTCCTTCTTGTGCTGAAATTTCGCTGACAAATATCAGTGATAATGGCTAACATGAACTTATCCACAAAAACAGATTTCTGCACTGGCTTGCACCAGAGATGTGAGCGCCACTTGGCATCGTAGCACATTGTAGTAAGCTGGATTGATATTGAAATATATCAATGAATTAGGTCTACACTGGATTACTGGGTTGCAAATTGGCTAATAGCCTAACTACGCTAAATAAAAAATGCTGTTTTACTACAATTAGTGAGTTCTGTGACATTTTAAGATTTACACCTACCCCAGCAGCACTTTTTGTCTTGAAACCATTGTGGTCCCCAGTACCGGTGGGGTAATGTGGTTCGGGGGGGCACCAAATCTCAATCTCGCCTAGGGCACCAAAATGGCTAGGGCTGGCCCTGCGATAGCGTGCACTAGAGCCTGTCATGATAGCCTGCAGCGGGGCCCATCGTAATTACCTTACGCCACTGGTCCCAGGCACATAGACTGCACGCAGTTTTACAATAAAATGAGATTTACCGGTTTTTGATGGTGAAATTTGCTGTAAAATTGCAGTGATTGGACAAAATTGCAAGGTTGTGCAGAATTCAGGGGGAGTGACTGACTACTTTCACCAGCTGGTCTCTTACTGTGTCTGTCAGCTGTTCAGTGCTGAGCAGGTAGAGTGGATTTTTAGAGGTTTTTCTTTTACTGAAAACAGCTCCCTGCTTCGCCCAAAAAGGCCACAAGAGTGGTGAGATTGAACCAAAACAGTAAAGTTATGGGCTGCACAACTAAACAATAAGCTGAAACTCATTATAAACTCCATAAAACTGAGGGGAGCTGCAGATTCAGGTGATAATTCTCTGTAGGTTTATTGCTATGAGCGAGCAATGTCACACTGTCACATTGTTTTCACTTTGTCATTTGATACATTGCTGTTGTAAAAATGAACAGTGGAGAGGTGGATTATGTTGTAAACAGGGTTTGCATTTTTAATATGGATGAACGGGATGATCTCAAACAAGTAGAAGGTGTGATCCCTGTCTCATTCACCCTGTCATCAGCATGCTTAAACACACCTGGTTGCCATTGTAGGTCCAGGAACCGAAGGTGAGGTTGCACTGTTGCCAGTCAAAGGGGAAGTAGGAGACGTCCACCACACATGTGCTCTTTGTGATCGCTGGAGAGTCCCAGATGATCTCTCCGTTATAACGCAGTTTTACATTAGTGCTGGATGCTTCTGCAGGCTCCTCATCTGCTCTATACACACACAGAGAGGAAAGGACACATCAGTCAGATACACACACCGCTGCATTACAAGTGTACTGTGAACCCTCTTACTAACTTGTTGTAGAGCACAATGTCTGGCTTCCAAACTAGGTCACTGGGGATGTTGATCATCTCCAGGTTATCATAGTCCTCCTTGTCCCACTTCAGGAGGTTGTCATGCCAGACTTGCCTGATCCACAGGTACGTAGTCAGCACCTGGTTTCTCTCATCCTAAACACGCATACACACATATAAACACATTTAGAGAAAGACAAGATAGGTTTTTCTGAAAAACTAATGCTAACAGACTGGATGTTCTTAGAGTTAGAGACACATGGATGTAAAAAAAAAACCAAACCTGAATACAGCGTTAAAGGCGGAGCACCCTTTAATTCCTGTGGCTCATGAAGCCAAAATAGTTTAGCTGCATGTATAAAATTACCCAGATGCTTGCAATCATTAGAGAAGGCGCACCAGAGACTTCTGCTAGCCAAAATGGCTACTTCCAGTTTAGCCCTTTACTAGCCTGAATGTGGATAAAACACTTCATTCTTGTGGCTCTTCTAGACTTTCTCAATGTTAGCGGAAGAAACCATCAAATTCTGATTATAAAACGAAACGTTCCACAGGGGTTGTGACATTTACAAATATCTCTTACGCATTGTAAGTGTATTGGAAATGTCTTTTGGGCCCTACGACACCTTGTGACCGACTCAGAAGTTGTAATTCCACAGTTTGGCCACTGTGTCAAATTGGTTTCAAAGCCCAGCGCATTTCCTGGAGGCCTGCAGAGACAACGAGAGTGCAGATACGGAAGACCTGAAAACGTTGACTAATCAGAGCAGAGTGGGCTAGCCAGGTGTACCAGGTGTTCTAGCACAGACAGTATGAGGAAAACGTGCGTTTATGATGCCAATTGAGTGTGGGACCCAGTGTTTGTTCGGTTATATTTTGTTTGGTTTTGTTTTTTGTTTAGTTTAGTTTGCCATCTGAGCTGGACAAAAACTTTAGGCCTCTGCTTTGTTCATTTAATTAATTAAATTGTAAGTCCACTACTGTATTACAGTGCAGTATTTAAATCCTGATGTACTCATCTAAGAATTGGTTACACTGTACACACAGTAGCTCTCTAACGTGTAACTTGATTTATATATCTTATCAACATGGTTCTGTCACTATCTACCCTTTGATATGTGCTTGAAGAAAATTAGATGAAATAATTCCTAATTCTTCTTTTTACTGCAACCTTTTTGCTCTTCACTTGGTGAAGGATAAAACATTATAGATATTAACTGTATTCAAAGAGTTATACTTGACATACTGTATGTTTAAGTTTAATTATATTTTATGTATTTCATAGTAACTAAGTTGATCAGCTATTGAGTTTATTTGTAGTGTAAACATTTTGTTGTTAGGTTGTGAGTTCTTTGTTTTGTCAATGTGGTCAGTGTTGATGATGTAGATTGTATATATTCAAAAATCTAAATAAAGTCTTATTTAAATAAAGGGTACACTGCCCTGCATTTTACTGCATGTATCGTATAAGCATGTGACAAAAAACTTTGATTTTTTTTTTTTTTTATCTTGAATCAGTGACAGTTTGAAGTGAGTCATGAATCACAACAACAACAACAGATTATTATGTCTGTCTTCCTGTGATATAATTTATCATCTTAAACTCTACAGCTCTACAAGTCATGTTGTGAGACCAAGAAGTCATCAAATTCACAGAAGTTTCAAAAGAGACCAAATGCATCTAGTTTATTTATACATACATGGTGTCTTCGATTTGGACTTTAGAGTTAGTGTAGGCATTCTGTAGCATCAATAAAGTGCTGGAGCAAGAAGGTGAAGAACATAAATGAACAGTGTGTGTGAAATGTCGGGATTTAGGATTCTTTTGAGGTTGATTGGTTGTATACGTGCGTGGGGGTGTACAGGCTTTATATCTCTAAATCCATGTTTGGCAATAATACATAATAGAGTTTCCTCTCTACTCACCATATCTTTGATCTGTGACAGGGTGATCTGCAGGGAGACATTGAGGGCTTTGTCTGTGTCGTCCACTGGTCTCAGAGCGTTGGAGTAGTCCTCCATCAGGTCAGACAGAAGTTTGTGGGCATAATGACCCTGAGCCCCGTGGGACACTGAGGGGGCAAGAGGACAGCAGAGGGTTACAATAGACAAAAGACTGCAGAAACAAGAGCAGAATACAAGGCAGAGTTAGCTTTATCATATCAGTCAGATATAAACATCAAAACTGACCTTGCACCACAAGACTGATCCAAACCATCAGTGCTGCCTTCCTCATTTTCAACCAGTCACAAGCCAAGGGATCAATTATTCAGCAAAGCAGCCGCTGTGACAGACCGGGTCTGAATCCAGAGCGTCACTCTATTCTGATCTCCATTCTTGCCTGCTGACGCTCAGCGAGACCACAGAAAATTCTCGAGATCTTACATCCTGTCAGAAGCTCTGAATGCTTCGCTAGCTGTTAGTTGCAGGTTGCCTCTCTGTCACTGTTTCTCAGTGTGTGATCGCTGCGCTGGAACAGGACCTGGGGCTATCACTCACACACACACACACACACACACACAGACGTGCACTGCAGTATCACATAGCACACAGGCACTGGGTGAAATGTGATGCCTGCAGCCCTATCCTCTTGTGTACATGACCACAACCAGCTGTATGACACACACACACACACACACACACACACACACACACACATACACACACACACAAACCCACACACACACACACACACACACACACACACACACACACACACACACACACCTTACTGCATTACACAGCTAATGACATGTGTCAGTCACACACATACAGTGACACTTTCTTACTGCTGTTCAGGTCATTCAAGATGAACACACACACATGTCATGACACCTGTCATTCACGCTACATGGCAATGAACTGATCCAGGATCAGGTGACACCCTGTAAATAGGAATCTTTAACATAAAGACAGTAGAGCTGTACACTGGTTGTAGATTGGTGATAAGGGTAGATGTTATCCTCTCTTAATCTTTTAGCTGTTGAAGAGATCAGTAACCAGAAACTAAGGTCAGCTAATTGACCTTTGTAATACTGGCCAGCAGTTGTGACATCTTTAAGGTTCAGAGTAACATAACACACTTCTATTTCTCGTTGACAATTTAATGTTTTTCATCATAAAGCAAAGATTACCATGGAAATAAGTTGTGTGTTTATCCTGCCGTGCTTCAATTTAATGTATAAAAATATAAAACCTTGTTTGTGTTACATACTATTTATACTTTTTGTCTTTGCTTATCCAGGTGCATGTTCAGTCTCAAAATGGTGTGCACAATTCTGCTACAGTTTACAGTTTGAACAATATATTTCCTCGAAATGGTGTTAAAAGAGCTTTGAGGCACATTTCCTCGTTTGGTGGGTGTGTCAGAGATGTTACCCAATCAGCAGCAACATGTATATGAATAAATTTCTAGTAGATCTTTACTTGTTGTATGTATTGTTTTTGTTTTTATTTCACAGTGTTTTTGACAAATGTAGCGTAAATGTATTGTACATGTGTGTTTCCCACACCAATAAAGCCCCGCAAAAAAATTATCATTATTATTATTATTATTTTTAATTATTATCAGAGGTAGTAGTGGTAATAATGTTAATAATAATAATAATAATAATAAAAACAATAATAATGATGATGATGATGATGATGATAATGATAATAATAAGAAGAAGAAATGTTAAAGCACTCAAGAACACCTTCCAAGACTTTTTCAAGGTTTTAGAAAACTAGCAGCAATGTGTCCATACATTATGAAATTAAATAGCAGTAATATACAATCATAAAATGCTGGGAAAAAAATCCTAATCATAAAAAACTATTTATAAAATCATCATCATTATAAAGTCATCATCAGTGCAAATGTCAATGTTGTTAGCTAAAGAGGCTAAAGACCTTTAGCTGTATGTATATTGACTACAGAGAAGCAGGCCAGGAAACCTCAGAGTTTTTGGTTAAATGATGAGTGAGACTGTCTTCCTTCAATAAGCAGCCAAGCTGCTACTTGAGACTTTGTAGATTGTATAAATGTGATGCAGGCCACTGCTGAAAGATGGCAAAAAATAAAAATCTTAGTTGCCTTTACTTGAAAAAGTTAAAAAGTATATATATATATATATATATATATATATATATATATATATATATTTACAGTACAGGCCAAAAGTTTGGACACACCTTCTCATTCAATGCGTTTTCTTTATTTTCATGACTATTTACATTGTAGATTCTCACTGAAGGCATCAAAACTATGAATGAACACATGTGGAGTTATGTACTTAACAAAAAGGTGAAATAACTGAAAACATGTTTTATATTCTAGTTTCTTCAAAATAGCCACCCTTTGCTCTGATTACTGCTTTGCACACTCTTGGCATTCTCTCCATGAGCTTCAAGAGGTAGTCACCTGAAATGTATAATATATATATATATATGTGTGTGTGTGTGTGTGCATACTAATTCAGGTTTTCACTAGCCACTAGAGGAGAAGCTAGGATAGATCACACACAAGATCTAAAGGCTAATTTTGTTGAGGCTTTATTGTCTTCACAATTTGTAGTTTCTTAACTGTAAAATTAAAGTAAATAAAAGCTTCATTTCCACTGAGAGAAATGGTTCAGCTTTTAAAAATGGACAGGGGGTCTGTGTCGCTGTGAAATGTAGTTACATTTCTAGGGAGGTGCACATCAGGCTACGGGGTAGGGTCTAAAGCAATTCAGAGCCTACGCCGTAGGTGCGGCATCAATTCAATGCAGAAGTATAAATCCAGCTTTAGAATGATCTGTATGTCAGCACAGTGTTTACAATAAATTGTTGGTGTTGTATGCTTCTGCAAACCATACACAGGTTACATTTTTATGTTTCATAGTTATCATGTCAACATGTCTAAAGTGATGCAGTTCAGATTACATGTATATGAGCTGTGTTTCCCATCAGGAGGAAGAGGAGGGAATGGTGGATGGTGTAACACCGAGGCAAGATGGCTGCCAAGCAGCATACAGTAGCAGACCACTGCTGAGATACTTCCAGCTGTGTTTGTAGAGACAAAAAAAACTTATTTAAAGCCAAAACATGATGTTTTCCCAACCCTAACCAAGAGGTTTTTGTGCCTCAACCTAACCACAGACCCACAGCGCTGTTAAAACATATTTCAACATATTTACCACATATCAAATGTTCAAATTAAACACAGCCATAGTTTGCAGAAATGTACAATACCAACATTTATTCAGGTGACTGGATTGAGTATTTGTAGGAAATATAGATATATTAATTTTTATATCTTGTATATGTGTAAACATAATTCAGTGGCCAGAGAAATCACTCTTGTTAATGCTGCTGTTTAGAGTAGAAGTTGGGTGCGATCACCATATTTCTAATATTCAGAATATATCTTGAGAACTACTGAGGTCAAAGGATACGAGGCACAAAAAACCTGGAAGACAAAGACCATGCTCTTCTTCAATTCAATTCAATTCAAATTCGCTTTATTGACATGAAAGTTATAATAACAATATTGTCAAAGCACTTAGAGAATTAATAACATAAAATAAAATAAGTGTAAAAATAGTATAACAACAATAATAGTAATAGTATTAGTAGTAAAAGTAGTAGTAAATAATAGTAATAATAAGTAATAACAAGTGATATATAAAATTTAACATTAAACTATATACATGTATGTGTGTCTGAGGGGGTTGAAGTGTTACATTGTTGTGTTTATGTGTGTGTGTGTGTGTGTGTGTGTGTGTGTGTGTGTGTGTTCATGTGTGTGTGTGTGTTCATGTGTGTGTGTGTGTGTGTGTGTGTGTTCGTGTGTGTGTGTGTGTGTGTGTGTGTGTATTAGTTGTGTATCTCAGTGTCCACTGGTCGTTCTCAGCTCGTTACAGCAGCAGATGAATTTTGCTGCAGTCGTTAAACATTTGGGGATTTCTCCCAGTAAATAAGGGAGTTTCTCTGTGTCTGTTTTAAATTCAAATTCGGGGCATGTTTGTGTTATATGTGTGAAATATTTGTTTCTTAACGTTTGATATTTTGGACATGAGGTGAGGAAGTGGAGCTCTGTCTCTACCTGTCCTCTGTCACACTGGGAGCAGAGTCTGTCCTCCTCTGGCAGCCAGTTCTGTCTGTGGCGACCTGTTTCTATGGCAAGACTGTGTCCACTGAGTCTGTACATAGTCAACACTTTCCTCACTGAAGCACTTTGGATTGTGCTCAGATAATTTGCTAACGTGTACTTCTTTAAAAGTCTCTTGTTTCTCATCATTTCACTTGAATCAGTGCTTGGATTAAACCACTTCAAAAGACGCAGATCTCTGAGTTTACAGTAAATCAAAACTTTTTCATCAAATGACATCAGTAATTGTTGTTACTGAATCTTACTGACATCGCTCTGTTGTGTTATTCTGCAGACTTCTTAGCATTGTGATGTGATGTGTTACTATGTCACTGAGTTTCTGTGGTACCGAGCTCACATAGGACAGGTGTTTCCTGTGTGTGTGTATGTGTGTGTGTTTGATAAAGTAGAAAGTGTGAAATAGTGTCATTGAGCCAGAGGAAGAGTCAAAGAGGAGCTTCTGTAAATCATTTCTAACCATCATCTCTGTGCAAGTTTAAATGTATGTTGTTGATGTGTTGGTGTGTTTGTGAGAGATGTATTTATGTGTTTGTATGTTGAACTTTGAAAAGTATTCTATAATGTATGCACAGTACAAAAAAGGGACACCATGGTTAACCGTGTGTGTGTGTGTGTGTGTGTGTGTGTGTGTGTGTGTGTGTGTTATTATAGTAAACGAGGGATAGAGAAAAGTGAGTGGGGGAGCTTGAGAGGATGAGAGAAAGACAGAGAGGTAGACGCAGACAACGACAGTATAGCTAAAGAAGTGTGTGCATGTAACAATAATCAGTAATGTCGAGTGAACAATGCTCGTCTGCAGAAGGAGATGTAATTTTAGGTACCTTAGTAATCTTGAGAGGGGTGAACAACACAGCTGTGGTGACTTGATAAAGTCTGGCAATGCTCTATGATTTTTCTAACGTCAACAAAAGCAACAATGAACTGATCCAACAAGTGTTCTCTGTGTGTCTTAAAGATACAATACAAAGTTGCATACAAGTGAGCAGTGGGTGAAGAAGGACTCAGATCTTTCACTAAGTAAAAATAGCAATACCACTTTGTAGAAAGACCCTGTTACAAGTAAAAGCCCTGCATTAATAATGTTACTGTGTAAAAGTACAAAAGTATTAACATCAAAATACACTTACAGTAAAAGCACCCATTATAAAGAATTGATACATCAATGATACATCTGGTTAAGCTGGAGCTCATTTTAGTTACTTAATCTACTGCTTGATAGCTTGTTAATAGAGTGCTCCAGGGTTCCCTCATCAAAAAGTCAGTGGGATTTTTCCACTGGATTTTGGATTATTGCAGAAAATAAGCACTGTGACAAACAAACGTTGAGACTTATATGTTTTGTTCACTTTCAGGATTTTTGAGACCTAAATGCAATCAAATGCAAAAAAGGTTAACTTCAGGCTATAACAACCTCCACCCTGGTCACATAATGTAATATCACCACCATAACAAAGTTGTGAAGCCGAGTTCAGCAAGATGACGCTCTGTAGTCTCATACAGCTGCTTGTTAGCAACCGCCTTTTTTGAGACACATAAAAGCTTCAAAATTCATGTGTGAGGTATTTACTGATGTATTTTATGTCATAGAACAAAACATGAAAGTCTCTTAAACTTGTGTTAACCACAGACCTTATTTCAAGCACCCCCGTGATCAAAAAAGTTTTATCTTATCTTATCTTATTCTACAATATCATCAATATCATAATTTATTATTTGATTATATTTTGTATTATTAATCTTAATCTGTGAAATAAATAACTAAAGTCAACATCAATCAAATTAATGTAGTGGAATAAAAAGTACAATATATCCCTCTGAAATTTAGTAGAGGTATAAAGTAAAATATAACATGGAAATACTAAAGTTAAGTACATGTACTTTAAGTGAATGTACTTAGTTACCTTTCACCACTGCAATATGATGCGACAGACTGAGTGTGACAGGATAATTAGCTGATTGACTTGCTATAGTCAGGAAAAACACAAGTGTGGCAGTTAACATTAACAATGGCTCCGTACCATTTAGCTGCACCACCAAACCAGTTAGCCAGTATGCACAATACCAGAACTGCAGAACAACAACACCTACATGTGATGCAGCAACCATTAATGTTAGTGACGTTTGTTACACCGCCTGTGCTCCTCTGCTGTGACATGTCAAAATGTCTGCTGTGAAAAGCTCCTTGGATAACACATCAGAGGCCCTTACGCAGTATGCTGGCACAACCTGTGTGTGTGCGTGTGTGTGTGTGTGTGTGTGTGTGTGTGTGTGTGTGTGTGTGTGTGTGTGAAAGGGAGAGAGCAAAAGAGAGAGAGAGAGACATAGCGAGTGAGGGATGAGGCATTGTGGTAGTTGTGGGAGAGAGCTCAGTCAGAGATGAAAGATCTGGCCACAGCCGGCAGTCAAACACTCTGAAAAACTCTCAGAGTGTTTCTCTTTGTCACTTGTAACTCAAAAACTACAAACATGTGGACAGTATTTAAACGAGTATTAATATGATTATGACTATAGTATTAGGTTCTGTGTAGTAAACTCAATAAGAGCTGTATTGTGAACGAATCTGTGCACACGCATGGTGTCTGTGTCAAATGATACATGCATGGTCTGGTATCTTAAACAACTTATAAAAGGCAATTATGATTTGAGGTTTTAGCTATTTGAATAACAGTTAGTACTATTAATGATTATTACGACCAAGAATTAAATGGTTCATCAGAATGCTCTGAGAAGTTTGAGGATTTTTGTTACACAACGTCAAGACTTTGATAAAGCCCTTACGATGTTCATGTTATCTACATGACTCTGTATTTTGAGTGTGACTGTAAGGTTATGTATGTAAGCACATGTAAGTGTGAGCATAAGAGGCTGAATGAGTGAATGTGTGAGAGAACTGAGTTGCTATGTGTTTGCACAAGTTTGACTCTTCAATGCACGTGTGTGTGTGTGTGTGTGTGTGTGTGTGTGTGTGTGTGTGTGTGTGTGTGTGTGAGTGTTGGGATGTGGTTAGGTGTTTTTCAGCGTATCCTTGAAAAGCCTGTGTTGTACCTCTCATCCTGAGCGGCTATGAACACCACATAAGACGGAGAAATGTAGAGAAAGAGCGGGAAGAAAAGCATGAGGGGGGAGGAACAGCTTCTCTCAGCTTTTTCCTGGTTATCTGCTGTTCTTGGTCGTCTTTGTGCGCCTTCATTATCATTCAGCTACAATCAATCTTGTAGCACAGCCTTCGTTTCCTCATGTCATCCTCTAACGGGCATATTCAAACCCCTCGAACACACACAGAGACACATATCTCACATTTACGTGCATAAAATATATACTTTAAGTACAAACTGTACTGGTGTGTATTAGGGTCCAAGACCATAAATAAAACTTACCTACGATAAATGCAAAGATTAAAATTCACAGCAGGTCTCCATCTTATTATGCATTGTGTGTATGTTAGCTATGCACTGTCACGCTAGCTATGTGCTGTTCTCAGATTTTCAAATTCAAATAAGCTTTACTGGCATGAATGTTCAAGTCACATTACTGCCAAAGCTAAATTACATATTATGAATAATATATTTTATACAGGAAAATTAAATCTATCATTACAAGATAACAAACACACTTTCAGTACACACTTTCTTTCACAGATGTAATCCCTCTGAAACATTTACTACGGAGCTTTCTCTTAATGTGTGGCAGCAGTCAACATATTTTGTAGCTAATACTGCAAATTGACGAAGATGCCACTCACAGTCTGTCTCTTTTTCACTGAGATCATTCTATTTACTAAAGTATCTTCATGTTTTGCCGGCCAATTTAGCATTTATGGATCCTGCATTACACACACACAGCACATGTCTGACAGCATTGTTTGGTGGTCTTGTAAACAAAATACTTTGACCTAATCATCACTCGAGAAATGGTGTGTGATAATCGTGTCAAAGTCAAAGAATTACAATTAGAATCATATATTTTAAAACGGTGCAATTAATTATTTGCATATGAACATCTGATATAACGTGTATTCTAATACAAATTTCATACATGGTTTGGTAATATAAGTATCTTCATCAGCCACATAGTATGGTACTCCATTAAATCTGTATGAAAGTGGCCATCACAATATATGATAACACCTACAAATTAGATCAGATGTTCCCATAAAAAGTGTACAAATCATACTTCATGTTGTAATGCAATAAAGTGATAAAACTTTGTTTCAATACTTCAGTATTTTTTGTATTTGTACTTGTAATTTACTTTTGTTTTAATACTCCTGTCAACTTTCACTTTTACTCCACTACATTTCCTAAATAAAATACATATTTTTCCTCCTATACATTTCCCCTAAGCATCTTAGTTATTTACTACAAAGTAGGGAAGGAAGGGAGCAAAGAAGGAAGGAGAAAGGAACAGACTGACAAATGAAGGAATGGGAGAGATGGAAAAACTGGATTTTTGTTTGTGTAAAAGACCTTGTGTAAGTGTAACGACACTCCATTTTAAGGTTGTGTACATGTCAAGAAATAAACTACATAATTTTCAAAATTCTGACGCTTGCTTTTCAATTTTCAGCATTTATTTGTACCTTTACTCAATAGGTAATTACATTTAATATCATAAAATGACTTTTGATACTTAAGTACGGTAAATATTAGATACTAGATAGACTTTTACTCAAGTAATATTCTAATAGGTGACTTTAACTTCTACCAAAATTTTACTCAAGTGTGTCTTTTAGGTACAACGTCCACCACCGATTATACTTTTTATATGATTATAGGGTTTTGAAATTTGGGTTCAGACAAACTTAAGTCAAGAAAGGCAGAAAAGGGTGCTTTCATAATGAACACACACTTATATTCAAATCAAACTCTCTAAAAAAATGGAAAGGAATATCGAAGGGAGATAATACAGGCATTATTGGGGAACTGATTTCAAACACTCGCAGATTACTCAGTAATTTCCCCAGTATTTTATTTAATATGGGTAAAACTGTACATAAATAAATAAAACAATACGGGGTCAATGTGTTGAATCCTTAGTTTTAATTCATTTAAGTCTGACAGTTTGCAAGATACATAGGAAGTAGGTCATGTCTTAATATTTTTTATACATTATCTATAAGGAGGTATACAGTTAAATAATAATAAAAAAAAAAAATACAATTCACAAAAAAATTCACAATAGATGCCAGTATGTGGCATGCCGTCTCATGTCAACATTTCAGATCATTTTGATGCTTCACTTGTGTTTACTTCATTCTACATTTTTGATTTTAATGTTTAGATCCTTTACTAATATGAAATACACTTCTCAAGTATATACTGTATCTTGTATTTGTCAATAAAAGCATTTTACAAATGTTTTAAGGTATTTTTTAATGACTGATATGTGTTGAGTGTCTTGAATTCGTCAAATTTCATTTCAATGCAACCGATGTTTAAGGAAACATTTCAAACAATACAAATACAGTTTTCTTTTAAATAGATTTGACAGATATTTATAAAAATATTGCATATAACCTGGAGAAACATATACCCCACTTCGACCTATCGACAGTTTATGTCATGGTCACGTCTAATGAAATGTTATCCTCTCTGGAGAAGTAATAAAGAAAATGCTGTACGTAGAACCCGATGCACCAAAAGTGGACCCATTGGGCTCTCTGAGCCGACACCCTCATTTTCTTATTCTAGAGATTTAAAGTCACTGATGACAAATGTCAACATGCACTCACCATTACTGATTTTATATTAGTTACATTTCAGGAGCATAAGAATAGACTTTTCCTTGTTTGATTGTGACAAATCGCGCTGTAAAGTTTCATGCAACTGTAAAACCTGGCTGTGTTGTTTTATTTGTGTTAGTACCGGCACTTACTCATTTTACACAATGATTTAAAGGTTAATTTGTGATCCATTCACAAACAACATATTAAAGCTTCAAATGCTTCAATTTAAGTAAATCTTTCACAGCTAGGTAATTAATGGAGTATTTCTGAAACACAAAAATCTCAGATGCCTTGTTTGAAATAAGAATGTGATGTGCTGCGGTTCACTTCACAAACAGATCAGAGGAATCAAAAATGAAGCACTTTTTTTTCTTCACTTCTCTCTGGATCACACAGAAGTAGATCCTCCATCTGTGTAAATGATGAAAGGTATTCTCATTTTAAATATGGTTTGAGTTTAGGGAAGTCTTGTGAGCGGCAGGACACCCTGTTAGTGAAGAAAAACCCTACACATGTGTAAGAGAAATACAGCTTTGGGTTCATGTTCCTCTACAAGCCCTCAGCGAGTTTGAACAGTACACTTAGAAGTATTACAGAAAAGTCTTCTCATGAAAGCTGAGGTGTCCACAAAGTCAAGGTCAAAGGTCAAAAGACCTTGCACTGGTTTATGCTGAACATCCGTCGCCTGGCCTGTTTCCTGGCCTGGTTTACGGCCGTCCGCACTGCATGCTCAAACACCTGCTGCACACCACGGTTACTTAAGGAGGAGCACTCCAGGTAGCCTTTAGCATGGATTTCATGAGCAACGCGTCTCCCCTCCGCTGCTGAGATGCAGTTGCCTCGATATGCCCCAATCTCCCGCAGATCTGTCTGGGTCGCCACAACCAGCACCGGCACCTTGGGCAAGTTATCTCGAACCTCAGCGATCCACTTATGCTGGACACTGGCCAGTGAGTTAGGGTTGGCCACAGAATAGCAAATGAGGACAATGTCAGCCTGCTGGTAGGATCTTGGTCGGATCTGCCTAAAGTTGTCATTGCCCGCCGTGTCCCACAGCCCCAGGCTGATCTGTACCCCATCCATGTACACCTCCACCCCTGTGTTCTCAAACACCGTGGGCTTATAAGTGTCCGGGAAGGTCTCTGAGGTGAAGCGGACCAGCAGGGCCGTCTTGCCCACGGCACTGTCCCCGACCAGGACACACTTCACTGACATCTCTTCCAGGTTGTTCATGGTTGCCTCTGATAGTCTGTCTCTGTTAGATGTTTTGCAGTATTGTGGAAAAAGTCTCAGGAGTAGTGTCTCTTGAACTAACCGATTAGGAGAGGCGCAACGTTCACGAGGTAGTCAAGGGCAGTGATCACTCATCTGTGTGCTGTACTTCCGTGTTCAGGTGGTAATTTTCATAGCAATTGATTTGTAGCTCTGCCTTATGGTAACTCCATTCCTGGAGATTTCAGTGGTCATTCAGCTTGTTGACCTGTCCTCTAATGTCTCTTTCTTTTCAGCGTCCTGAAGCGTCTCTCATATGGAGCAGGTATGTACAGCGAACAGTTCTCCAGCAGTGAGCTTCATAGACTCCTCACATAATGTCTTTGTTCTGTAGGCTGTCTCGGCTCGTCTCACTTCCGCTGGCTCTCTGCAGCGTGGTCAGGTGTTGGCCCTTCTCTCGAATGATGGCTGTCATTCTGTCCAAACAGACCGAACCACTCAGAGATGACGTGGGAAATCTACTGAGGAAGAGAAGATATGTTCCGAACATTAAATATCTGTAAGAACTCTATCGTCTTACTTTAAAAAGACAAAACTAAAACTGCTTTAACAAATCGTTTATCTGCAAGCTCATACTAGGTTTCTCCAGCTGACAGATTCTCATAAAATATGCAGGGTGCCGGAGAGAATGACAGCTGCGTAACCCTTGATACAGTACGGTTTGCATGACAGATAAGAAATATCTGCTCAACTGTATAGCAGCAGTCAACTGCTTGAGTGATACATATTGAGGATAAAGCGTTACAAATACGGAAGTGAAGATTTGTGTGTTTGGGTGTGACCCAGAATTCACAACTTGATCCCGAACAGTTTAACAGAGGCTCATAAACAACATATCCATATTTGCTGTATTATAAAGCTCTTACATATGACCTGTCTGTCTCTGTTTACTCTAATGTATCTCCTCTATATAACCAGTCCTGATTCATTTGCCCTATATACGAACATCAGATACTAGAAGCGGATGTCTCTCTGTGTTATTGTATGATATGGTGATGGATATACATTTTGATTGTTCTTTATTTTATGATCAACAAAATACCGCTGGTGGTTTATTGTGACTTTTTTACCGCATTAAATTGACAGTTTGACAACTGTATTAAAGTAGCAGACGTAACAAGTCATAACCTCAAAACCACCTGCCATGACACACGGATGGAAAGACCTCCATCACGTAAATGGGACATTTTAATCATTTTTTTCCCCACCATTCAACTTTCTGAATTATCTTACTGGAAGAAACCTTTAATAATCTCAGTCTACTGTCAGAGAAATAAATTATAAATTAATAAAGTCTTAAAACAAAGTTCAAACCTTCAGTGCAAATGAATTTAACTGTTTAAACGCTTCTTACTTCATGTAACATACTTTTCCTTGAGTTTAAATACAATAAAATGTCATTTTACACACTCATAATGACCTTTTTGTTCTAATGAGAGAGTAGAAACAAACCCATGAAGTTTTTATGTTCAAACAAGTTTAGGTTTTTGCCTACATTATGGAGTCTTAATTAAATTTCCAAATAGAATAGAATAGAATAGAAAAGAGTTGAATAGAACAGTGATCTCAGCAACACAGTAGGCTACTGTATTGAGACAAAGAAAAAGATAATTACCTCTCTTGTCAGTCTTCTTGATCTGTAACGGGCGGATGCTGGCTGCCGTCTCTGAAGGTTTCACAGTGCGGACAGAAATGCAAAAAGCCTCCAAAAACTCCAGAAACAGTTTGTTATTAATTACAGTCTGCCAAACTGGATGCCCTAAAACACCATTAATTAAAGTCTGTATTTATTAGAGAGGAAATATTTTGGCACTTGTCTCAAAACACCAAGGCTGGAGAGTACAGAGGAGGGAAGTGAGAGAGAAAAGAAAAGTAAAACACATCCGCTAGTTGAAGTGTGGCGGTGTGACTCGTATGTTCTGCTCGCCTCCCCCACAGCAGCTGTGCTTTGTGGATTTGTACCATTTTATCTGGCATTTCACAGAGCAGCAGAGCTCACAGCTGGTACAAATACACATTTTTTAAAAAGGTATTACACTTCTTGTCGTGATCACACCAGTGATGTGATCAAAAGAAAACAACCTCCAACTCGAGATGTGATGCTATGTATCTCTCCTATCTCTGTATCACTCTTATTGAATTGCTAAAGGGTAACTCCACCAATTTTACACATCAAAGTCTGGTTAGAGTTGTTGAAGAGTACAACAGTAGCCTATGTGTAAAAATATATAGGCTATATTAAAATAAAAGAAGAAATTGTGCAGTGTTTTGTGGCTCCAGAGAAAGCTGCCCGTGAAAGCTGATGGATTGACTCAAGTGATGTCACTTGAGTCAGCATGGGTTGCAGTGCTGACCTAGACATTTTGCACCCGAGCAAGGTTTAATACGAGGTTTATTGTGTTTATTACAAACAAAAACAAGAGCTAATGAGACATCAACACACATAAACAACTTGCTAACGCTCTCCAAATATACTTCATAAATGTTCTAGCATGATGTGACTGTGAAGATTGTTCAATGATGAGCTGATGGATTAGAGGTGGTACCCCTTCTACATGCCGACTATTAGCATTAGATCTTTGAACTATTTTTACCTTATGTTTGATTTTTATGAATGTCAATAAAACCAAACATTAAGGATGAGCAATCACTGGTTAGTTGTGTCTGAGACTACAAGTTTAAAGCTGAAAGAAATCTGTTGGTGGAGAGCTAGAAAGCAATAAGCTTAGCAGACCTATGTCCCCCTCTACTCATCTGTTTGAGGCAAGCAGCTCAAAGCTAAATTTGCCAAATCTGCGACTGGACAGTTGGAGATGGTTATCCAGGCATGAAAGAGGACTGTATACAGCACAGGATGCGGGGGCCCATTCATTCCAATTAAAGTTGCTCAGTGCCGCATGAAGTCAAAAAGGTTTAATAGTGAGGAACAGAAATGAGGAGGAGGAATGTAAAATGTGCTAACGGTAAGATTATTTTTGATATGTTGTTGTTTTTGTTTTGTTTTTTAGGTAGTGTTGTTGATGACATATGTGTATGTAAGAGTGGTTTAGTTGTGGGGATGGACGCTGGGGCGGACAGATGTTTTTTAAGATTGATTGTGTGTTAATGGGTTAGGAAATTACTTGGATCTTCCGCAAAGGTAGTTCCAGAGAGCAAACACACTAGAGACTTCCGCCAGCCAAGAGGCTAACTTCAGGTTTAGCACTCTGCTAACTGGAATGGGGATAAAATGATTGAACTGTGCAATTCTTCTATACTTTAGAAATATATTGGATCAAATGCATCAAATCCCGATAGTGAAACAAGTCATTTCACAGGGGTTGTGGCACTCAAAAAAAAAAAAAAAAAAAATGTATTTACAGATGCCTCTTTTACAACTTAAGTCTATAAGTCTTTTTAGGCCCCATGGCATCACGTGATGAAAGCAGAAGTTGTAATTCCATGTTTGGCCACTCTGTCAAATTGGCTTAAAAGCGCTGTGCTGTTCCTGGGGGTCTGTTTGTGGGGCTGAAACACAAAGCCAGCACAAGTGCTACAAGCTGCGGTTCCTCAAATGGCCGCTGGAGGCTGGCGCATACAGCGAGTCAATCCCCATAGACCCCTTTATTAAGGTGCCCAACTTAACAGCAATAGAAATAAACATGTTTACAGCCTGATACAAAAATAAGGATTTGGTCTCCAAAACTAATTTCCCCATTCTTGACAGCAGTACGAGGCAAATTTTCATATAAGTCATTTCTTTAAATATTATTAGGACCTTCAATTATGCTTAATAAGGGTGTGTCTGCTTTGAGTGACAGGCTAATGTGGCTAATAAAAATCCAAGATGACAACAAAAAAAATGCAAAACTCAAGGCTTCCAAACCGGAGTCCACAAACCAATGGGTGATGTCATATTAGCCACATCCATTATTTTACAGTCAATGTTTTAAAGAATAGAAAATGTATATCTTTAGTTGTGCTTCAGTGAATTTTATCCTTTTTTTTAAAACTGTCAGTCACGAGTCTGACAATAATTAACGTAATGCTAAATCAGTGGAGTGCCCTTTTCAACAGTGTTTTACATACATGTATTGTTCTTTTTATGCCATTAGCAATGTTCCAAATACATTGTGAGTTAATGCTGATATGGTTCTGCCAATGACTCAGTTTGCATTTTAATTTATATCTGAGTAGTTCATGATTTGCTGCCATCAAAGTGAGAAAAATTCTGGCTATTCCATGATAACAAGACACATTCGTTTTGTTTTCCTGGTCCAATAAAAAATCTGTGAATGGGATGTGAGGTTTTTGTCCACGTTAAAGATCCTTTTCAAATCTGGCTTCATAAAGAAACTGTCAAAATTGCATATGTTGGGGAAGCTATGAAACAGTAGTAGTAGTAGTAGTAGTATAAAGTGAAGTACATGATGTCTTTGTTTTGACTTTTAAGAAGTACCATTGTAAATATTATAATGTTCCTCTTTCTCAGCATCAGTACCACTTTAAAATGCCTAAAACGGGTTATCTGAGTTTTGTGATGGTTTGCTTTGTTACAACAGCAGTAACACAGGCTTATTTCTTCCACTATGATACATATCCATTCATGTAAACTCATAAATGCACAAGTCTTAAACGGTAAACAAATAGTTTATTTCACAATACAATATTCTCTGTAAAACCATTTGAACAAATGAATAAAAAAATACAATATTTTCTTTATAATTCATGTGTTCACAACATTATGTACAATAAGTAAAATTTGTCAACATGGTTGTTGCATATTTCTGAAAAATATCAGAAGCTATATCAAACCTACAAAAATAATGTAGCATCCTGATGAATACAACTGCTACATTTAAATTTGGCACAATGGGTTCAAATAAAAGCAACCAGGAACAGGGTGGAAACAATCGACACGCCTCAAAAGAGATAACCTATATGCTAAAACAAATGCTAAATCTTTACCTGAGTTTGGGAGTCAATATATTAGCAGCTAAGCTCTGCTTGGACTTTAGTAAATGAACAGTTGCAGTATAATGTGGCTGCTAAGACAAAGGAGACTGCTGCAGAACTCTCAGAGGAGGTGTTCTGACTATTAAATGAGGTTGTTCAACCTGTTTATTGGCCTTTTCATTGTCTATCATCAAGAGTTTCAGTCTCGCCTCCTGGTGAGCAAGACGAACTGTAACACTGCAAACAAGAGAGAGAAAAAATTCTCTTCCTTCTCAGCATTTGGTTTTGCGATAACTTCTCTGATTCGATGGCATGCATTAAATGTAGAATTGACGTCAAATAAAATGCTTAAAGTGTGCCTCAAAAAGGAACGCCGTATTACTTAAAATCCTAGAGAGCAACCTCCAAGTAGACAGTATGCCGTCATGATTCTATAACAGTCTCCTAAAATCCTCACATTATTTCTCAAACATGACTCCAGATTAGCAAATACTGACGATTAATGAGGATTAAAAACCAACCAAAACACAGGGATTTTTCATGCTCTTTAAAAGACATGAAGATAAATGTAAAGCAGAATGCGCCACAATATAAAACATTTTTAACTGTAAAATTTACATACATTCTAGCATTACAACTGCATGTGAAGACCTTATTTGTGTTTGACACCTATGCAGTTATCTTTCATAAACAAAAAGAAGAACTATTTTTATTATGATCTGAATCAGGATTAAGATTTTAACAAAAATTAACCTCAATTTAACAATGATTAAGATTGGGATTAAGTTAAATTTCTGGTGGCCATAAGACCAATGGAAAGAGAGATGGAGAGAGAGTTAATAAAAAAAAAGGACCAAAGCTGACTGACAGAAGTACGAAACGAGGTGTACTATGCTGTATAAACTGTAGTCAATGTATACGTAGTGTTGTAGCACTATAGAGTGAGAGAGAGAGACACAGTGTATGTGTGTTTGTGTGTGTGTGCGCGTGTGTGTGTTGTCCTCCATAGCAGCTTTAGCTTGAATCCAATAAACCAGGTTCCTCTCACTTCAAAGAGACCAACATGAGACCTGGCTTTGGCTCAGTGAACCTGAGAGATAAAGAGATAAGAGAAAAGGTGGGCGACAATGAACAGGTTGTGCATGTGTGTTTTGCATGTGTGAGTGAGTGAGTGAGTGAGTGAGTGAGTGTGTGTGTGTGTGTGTGTGTGTGTGTGTGTGTGTGTGTGTACCTGTAGTGCTTGCTGGTGAGGTAGTCTATAACGGCGGGGCGGATGCGGGCCACGCCCCCCTGGCTGTGGTTCCCTCTTCCTGTGATGACAGAAAGCTGAGGTCGACACAGACCCTGCTCACATTCTACACAGAAAGAGGCCAAAGAAGAACAAACACACACACACAGTGTATACAGTTAAGAGGTGCACAAACTTTACCAAAGGGGAAGGAACACAACCTTATGCAAGCGTACTTGTTAGATATTCTGGTCCCTCACATGATTTAGATGTATGCCACTAATCAGTGTTGTCCCTAGTTTGCGTATAGACTTGAGGCCCACCAATGTTTTCAAACCCACCCAATACTCAAAAAGCTCAGAAACAGAACCAACCTGCAATTATCTCTGTAATCCAGATCTAACCTGATGGTAAGACTTAGGGCCTGTGACCACATAGCATTTGCTTCATCCCGGCACTTTATTAAAAAAAAAGGGCTCCTAGCACTTTTATCAATGACATGCTACACGTGGGTACGATGTCGCTATGACTCTATGACAACAATATCTTGACATAAATGTTAGCTAGGTAGCTTACATAATGCTATGTCAAGAGAGGGTTGAATACACAGTGAACAACAAGCTTGCAACACGTATGGTGGTAAAAGTGTAACAGTCATAAGCAACAGTTGGTGTTTGGCCATATTTTGTGCAGTATATTATTTATTACCTGTGGCTTTGTCCTGTAGGACCTGGGCCAGATGCTCCAGGGCCTCATCTACATGCAGCCCATGGAGATCCAGGATGTTCCTGGGCAGCAGTGATGAGTTGACCCTCTCAAAAATCTTGACTGCTGCACGGTGATTGGCCTCACGCATCCGCTGGCCATGCAGGTGTCCCTACAAAAAAGGTGATGCAAATCAATTAACCTTGGGCTGATCATTTATTAGTAAAAGAAGAGCTGCACATTCAAAACAAACAAATGCAGGGAAAGCTGAATAATTACATTTAAATTAACTCCATTTCAATATATATCACACCGCCATCCATTATTTCAAAAATACTTACAAAGTGCTTCACATGTGTGAATGTTGCAGTAAGATACTCAGCTCCTCACCTGCTGTGCGTAAAATGAAGCCACTTGTTTGCGCCCTTGCTTGTAGGCCTCAGCAGCCTTGGAGAAACTCTCCAGCTGTCGGCTCCTCTGCATGCTGGCCTCGGCCCTGAAGTCCTCATACTCTGGGTCCTCCGTATCCTGATAGTCAGGTACGATTGGCTCCAGGGGCTTCTGCCTCTGACAAATTAAATAAAGGACAGAGAAACAGGGTGGAAGAAGTAATCAGTAACTTTTATTTTCTGATGCAGCCTTGCAGATGCACAGTTTCCATTGATGTTTTTTTACTGCAGATAATAAACTCTAAACTGCTTTGTAGCAGTTCAGCCTTTAGTCAGTTTGATGTTTGAATAATGGTACAAGAGTTCTTGTTTTTGTGTGTAATAAAAGAATACTAAAATCTATATGCACTGTAGTAACAAAAAAGGATTTACTAGTTAACGGGGACATAAATGCCGACAGGGAATGCTTAGGAAAACAATTAATGACACAGAGGTCAAGAAATAGACATTACACAGCTATTTCGATAATAGGTCTATAGATTAATAAAGAGATGCATGAGTCTAGATGTATAAATCTAGAAAATAGACCTACACATGAGACTATATAGTGTCTCTCTGCTTGTGTCTGTGAATACCTTCTCCCTCTCCTTGCTGGCTGCTCTGAAGTGGTCAGCGCGAGGAGCCTCTGGGGCGACCACTGTCTTGACGGGCTCCTCGTCCAGTAGAGAGCGAAGAAACAGCTCCGTCTGTGTCAGGCTGTAACTATGCAAACATAGACACATATACAAGATAGTCAGGAATATAGAGCAGTGTTTAAACACATAAGATTTATATATTTTTGTTTGCTACAGAAGAAAAGAGCATGTTTGAATTATCAGCCTTCATCAGTTACATGATGATGATGCATCTCTGTCAAATAAATCAAATGAACTCAGTCTCAAAGTTGTTTTCTCACTTGTGGTCTCTGAAGATGTCCTTGAGGAAATGCCGGTCGATGGTGGGAAAGAGGGAGTACAGCTGGTCCTCTTTCAGCAGGGAGGCTCCATCACGCCGGTCTAGGTCGGCGCGACTTTGTCTGGTCTGAGAGGAAGAAGGTTGGACAGAGGTTAGGATGTGAGATGAACGACATGATTCAATATATAAGTTTGCAGGCACAGTAGGCAGATGTGTTACCTTCTTCACATTCTCCTGCAGAGCCTGCTGCTCTTTTATGATGTCTCTAAGAGACACATGAGGGCGGGACACATTCCAGTGGTCCATGAATGGCATCTGACCACGGGCCTCTGGTTGGCTGTCCAGCGACGCATAATCATCTGCACCAAACAAGAAACGTGGTGGCTGTGTCCGGTCTCGTGATCCAGATTTGGCCGTCTGTGTCTCACCCCAGTGTGCTGAACCTGTACATTCAAAACAAAATATTAAACAAAATGAAGTCATGTCTGAGAAACATTAATCCCAGTAGTATTTCCGTGTTTGACCGGGACAATACAGATAAACAGGTGTAATGTTTAAAGGAGATTTTTCTGAATCATCTGATTTGCAGTCTCCAGTGCTGGTTAGGCTTTGAATTCTTAGTCAAACAACCCAACAAACATATGGATGAAGTTTCAATGTGCGCATATAGTATGTGTCTTTGAATGTAACACAGTATTGATCATGTGCTGAGCAAAGGTATGCTGCCATTAGCACTACATGATGCTCCATGGATTTTAAGTTTGTGTCTAAGAATGACTGTGTGTGTGAACTTACTTTCCTGAAGCAAGTGAAAGGAAAGAGTTGCTTGTCTCTGCTTTTCCTGTAAAAGAGAATTCAGGGTAATATATTTACATGGATAGAACTGACTGATGCTGGTAAGTTATGAATGACTACATACTGCATACTCCAATTAATGTTCCCTGTCATGTCGTCTATCACATCAAAATATGGAAACAAACAACCAACTTGAGCCGCATTGGCCATTTTGGTCCTTTGCATCAAGAGAGTACATCATTAAAGTCTTCCATCAGCCACGGACTTGTTCTACTTTACAAACGCAGCCTCCCTCTTTCATTCCTTTCACCACCCTCTTAAAAAGGTTGGCGTTGCAATATTTGTGCATGTCCAAAAACCTGTTGATATCCAAGTCTTTCAGAATGTTTAAAAGCAGGTGTTTTTGCCCAAGACCACAAATAAAGGCTTTTCTTTAAGCCATGCATCTCTGCCCCACAGCCTTGCAAACTGTTGGCCAATTGGTTTGTGTACAACTCATCCATGACAACACGTAGAGCTGACCATAAACAGGAAAGAGGCTATGAGTTACAAACTGCAGTAAAACCCCCAACTGAGATGCATATTCTAAATGTGCTGTATACATGTCTAAAGAATGCTCCTAAAATCTAAATAACATCAGCATATTCCCTTTGTCCTAAACAGAAAATGCTACATGCAGAATTAGGGCTGCACATTTAATCAAATATTAATCACGATCACGATTGAGGCTTCCCACAATTCGATGAACATGACCAGCTGTGACACTGACGTTTAAAATACATGCTCCGCTCATAGAAAACTCAGCTGCATATTAAAATCAAGCGCTTCCTTAACAGCCAGACTCTACTTTTGAGGAGCTGTCATGCTGCTATGCGTGCATCCTGCAATGACAGCATGTGAATAACTTTACTGAATGTAATCATATGCAAAGAGTGCATAAGACTTGTGTCTACGCTGCAAAGCAACACAATCAACTTGTTAAGCCGCTCAAAAACTCACCACAATCTGTAATATGATGAATGCATGAAGGCCGAGAAGAATAATGTTGCTATTGTTACCACACGGTTACCGTTACTGTCCTTGTCTGGTGTCAACTCAGACATGACAGTGAAAAAAAAAAGTTTAATTAAATGTGAAAGTGTGTAAATGTGAAACCCTAAAAACAATGAATAACCGTGAGAAATAATTATGATCTCAGCATTGATCAGAATAATCATAATTATCATTTTGGCCATAATCGTGCAGCCCTGCTCATAATAAGGCCTAATTTGGAATATCCAAACAAAACCTGCTGTTTACATGACCTCTGTCAAATTCATAATACTGTCCTATTCGGAATAATAGTGGATATTAGTGTGCAAGCATGTAAATATAGTCCCTGCCATATGACTTGCAATAACTGTATTTTTGGCCACTTAGGGGCAGCAGAAACAAGCTGTGAACACAACACTGACATACAGAACTCCGAAACAATGAGCTGCAACTCACTATAAAGCTCTGCAGAGCTGCAGATGTGCGTAATAATTCTCTGTGGCTTCATTATTAGGAGCAAACCTCTCACACTGTTGTTTGCTAAACTGTTATGATAAACATATTGTTTACAGCTGCTTTAAAAGAGCTCACCTGGATGGTTTCCTTCCACTTCTGGTGGAGCAGTTTAGCCATGTTCAGGTCCATCTGCACTGCATAGTCATCAGTGGAACATGTACCTGAATATTGTAGAGTGGAGTGAACAAATACCCTAATGTTAGTTCTGAGTACCAGGGAAGTATAAAAAACATTTTTTTTATTGGTTTGGTTATTGGTTTCTTAAGGAATCTAATCCCGTTTGATTTCGGCAGTGTGAACCTCTTGTGACCACATGCCTTTGCTGACGTCGACCCCAGCAGGATACGACCTTATTTCAGATGGCAGAATCTCAAGGGCTATGTATAACATGTTTTACATTATGCAGCAACTGGCCAGTTGTGGACACGTGAAAGAGTTTCAACTTCTGTTAAAGTTATTTTCATTCTTCCAAAAATTACTTCTATTATTTTTGGTGCAGTAGCATTAAGGCCTGCATCGTCAGCTGAAGATTAAACTTAGTGACTGAGGTAAAAGGTATTCTTCAGTGCGACATCTGTGTGTTGGTTACCTAGGTCTACTCCGACAGGACCAAACAGTTCAGTCAGCTGCAGTGCCAGCTCAGTGGGTAGTTTCAGCTCCACACACTGAATGTCCAGGTGTCTGCTCCTCCTCTCCTTCGCATGCCTCTTTTCCGTCCTCTCCTCATCCGCCTTTTGCTTTTGCTCTCTCTCCATGTCCTCTAGCTCAGCCTGCAGCAGCCGGTGGATCTCATCCATGCTGGCAATCTCATCCTCAATCTCGATTCTTGACTCTTCAATTATCACTACATCATCTAAGCTTCCACCCCAAGCGCCGCCTTCTAGGTCGGCCTCTGATGTTACTTTGTGTTCAGCGTCACCACATCTCTCTCCTTCATTTACTGCAAGAGGCAGATTAGGCTCTGTTTGAGGAGATGTTTTTAAGAGTGAGGTTGTATCAGGATGATCTTTGTTTCTAACTGGAACAGCTGCACCCCCGAAGATTTGCACATCTGTATTACTGGAGTTCTCATCTGATTCACTGACTGTCCCAAAGCTTAACTGCTGAGTCGCCTCCTCCAACCCAGTTGGCTCTCCCTTTGGCCAGTCTTCAGGGTGATCCTTATCTAGGGTGATGCTCATCCTGCCTAAAGCCCCACACAGACGGGATGGGTTCTGCTTATCTTCACCCCTAGCACCACCCTCCTCCTCTTTCTCAACATCATCATCTCTGAAGAACCTCTCTCCAGAGTCCAGCAGCAGGTTGGTGGTCCACTCTAGGTCCTGATGGCATTTGTCATACAGATCTTCCAACGTGTCAAAACTAACCAATTTAAAATGGCGGCTGAGAATGCGCAGGCTCTCGAGCCGGTCTTGAGTTGCCCCGAGCTCTTTCTCCTCCACCTGTGTGCCTTTCTCGTGCACCACGCGGTAGGGCACCTCTTTTTGGCCAGATGGGTGAACTGCAACTGCTGCAGAGACTGCAGAGGACAGCTCCGGCACAAAGCGAGAAGAGTCTCCAGACAGGACTGTGATGTCGCTGGGGTGGCTGCACGCAGCGACAACTGCATCATCAAGGCTGTCTTGACGATTGAGACGCCAAAGAAGGGCAAAGTCTTGAGGTTCTGTCTGGGTGGGGCTACCTGTGTCTACCAGAGGAAGTGGGGAAGGAGGCTGCAAGTGTGCCTCAGATTTGGACTCGGTGAACAGGTCAGGCTTAGGGCTAATGTTACAGTTAGGCTCAACATCTGTGTCAATGCTACTCTGAGTGCTGTCTACACTTTGAGCTGTGTTATTGGGACATTCAAGGGGATTCAGTGAAGAGTCGGGACAGTTCTGAGTAAAGGTGAGGGCAAGTTTGCACTGTTTCCCTGATCTACGACCATGGCGCTGCTTTCTCTCCTGACTGCCTCCACTGAAAGAACTGCTTTCTGCTTCCACAGAGCCCTCACACACAGGACTCTCACTAATATGACTCCCTTCAGCCTCACCTCTAGTATCTCTGCCAAGCTCTGTGCAGTTATTCCTGTCTGTATCAGTATGAGCAGCAGCAGGCTCTGTACCAACCTCACCTTCAATATTATAGCTTCCCTCTCCATCATGCCATACAGCTGCCTCCACTGTTTTGGAGACAACTAATGAGTCAGTAGAAAGAGCTGAGAGGAGATTGGTTGGGTTGGTTGATTTCAGATCCACAGACTCTGTTTCTCTACCAATCTCCAATACATTATCTGTGGTATTACTTGCTTCATTTTCATTTTTAAGTCCCTCCCAATTATCAATCCTCGATTCCCTGACCTTACAAGAGTCAGCTGGTCTCCAGTCTAACACACAGTCAGGTAATTCACCTCTGCTGCCGTTACCTGGGTTCATGTTTTGTTCCCTCTCATCTATGTTAGATCTACTGCCGACTGACTCCTCAAACCTGCCACCTGCCTCCTCGCCTCTCTCCAGTTCCTCTCCAGAGCTCAGGGAAAGGGAGGATGAATGTGAAGAGCAGGCCTGAATGTCAGCTACTCCTGTCTGAATAAGATCAAGAAGCTTCTGAAACTCTGCCACATTGGGTCCCGACTGCACTGGATTGTCATTAGCTTCTTGAGATACACCTTCGTCTTCCTGCCCATTTCCATCTTTATGCCTTTCTCTTCTCCTCACCTGTCGCTGTTCAAGGGACTCTTCACAAGGCCAATCTCCTACAAAATCCAATATCTCAGGCATTTCCATCTCCTCCCCATCCCTCACCATCTCAACCTCTTCTGCCTCCTTTGTCTTTTCTTTCTCCTTCGCCTCACTGTTAGATTGGTTAGTATCTTTCACTAGATCTGCAGGCTCCAACCTGTCCAAGTCAGACCTCCTGCTCGGCCTTTCTCTCTTCACTCTTTGTGCAATAGACTCAGAGAAAGCTACAGGTATTTCTTCCCCACGATGATCTTCGCTCATCACTGATTCCACAATACAGTCGGGGATTCTCTGATCTCCTGTTGGACAATTCAGCTCCAACTGGGCGTCCAACTCAGAATCTAATTCCCCCAAATCCACGTCGTCATCTCCATCGGGCATTTCATTGTTCTCCGGAAGTGTTCCAGTTGGCTGGAAATTGAGGGACTCCGTAGATTTGTGGGTGCTGTCTTTTAATATTCCCACTTCGCTGGAGCGACCAATAGAGGACACATCAGGGAGGGAGGAATACAGCTGAGGGCGGGATTTCTTAGATTCCTCAGCCAATCCAGGCTGCCCTACAAGGTCAGGACGAGGTGTTTCAGAAGTCACCAGCCTAGAGAAAACAAGAGAGGTTGGAGTGGTGCAATTAACAAAACTAATGATGGTTGCACAATATCAACATCATGTCTGATTTAGCCCAATGATGTTGGATGGTCCATGTTTACTGGATGACAATAAATCTCATGAGTTACGTTTATTTTAACCACAAAGGGTTTTTTTAATACTAGAATGATCTAAAATTTTGTTGATAAGATAAAAAAGAAATCACTTAAAGGAATCCTTTGTTTTTCTCGCATGCCTTCACTGTGAATGAAAAATCCAAATACTAAGAAAATTCTTGATGAATTGAAGTAAAGGGGGACTGTGTTTACCAACAGCAAAACCATATCATAACATCTGTTTGCAAACTCTAACACACTCTGATTTCCTCAGCTGTATTCTCAATACTTCCCAAACACACGCATTTTCGCTAAAACCTTACAGGCTAAAACACGAATAGTAATACAAGTAGCGCATCAGGGGCAAGAACATGTATTTAATCTTTGCTTGTGCTTTCAATGGAGTTGCCAAGGCACGCTACACATTTGTGCGTGAGACTGCCTTTGCACATGTGTTTTATAAAACACTGGCTAAATGAGACTTGGATTATAATGAATGAGTTGTGTGAAACTTTGTAAACAGGAGTCAAATTTAGTTTTGCCGGTGTTAAACTCAAACCCTTTTACTTCAATTCAAGAATGTTCACCGATTTTGGATTCCTCGTTCACTGTGGAGGCATGCAGGAAAAACAAAGATTTCTTCACAAACTCAACATGACACGGGGTGAGTAACTGATATACAAATGGTCATTTGTGGGTGAACTATTCCTTTATGGCAACAGAGTGTCAGAGAGCCATATATATATATATATGCCAAATTAAATAAATAGATAAATAACATTGAGTATAGGTAAAGTCACCACTAGAAACTAGATACATGGTGGTATTACAGTGAAATGAAAACCAAAGATACGTCTGGTATAATGTACTTTGGATTCATCAGTTTTAAGTAAAACTTAGTGTATAAACATTGTGTACAGGAGCATAGCAACAAATTCTGGGTCCTATGCATAAGCAGTCTCTGTGTCGTCGTCCCCGCCCTTCCTCTCTTGACCTATGTCTCTCTCACAGACCTTCTGAATTTGCTTTCTTTCCCTTTACCTGTTTTCTTTCTTTTCTCTTTTGGAACACTTTTTTCCCTTTCATGGGGAAACACATATCAGTAAACGCTGGTGCTCCAGCAGCTTAAGCGGTCACTTTGTGACTCTAGCTGCAATTAGAGATGAATAAATCCAAGTGCAGGGATGGACTAAACCATTTTGGTAAGAGAGATGCAAGAGAATTCCACTATTTCTTTTATAGAAAGTTCAGTCTTTCAACCACTTTATTCAGCCAATTTTAATTTTGTTATGGCACTAATTAGAAATAAAAAATTGCCAGTAAAACCAAACTTTTCATTCCAGGCTTTTCGAGGGCCCCCCTCCCATTGGGGCCATGGGTAATCAGTCCCACTTTTCCCCCTTCTACGACACCCCTTATTGTGCATCCCTTGTCAACAGTCATTAAATTCCACTATTTTAGCTGTAAAATATTTTATATCCATATACATAAATTCCTAACCCTGCAGACAGATCTAATCTCATCCACAAATCAACACATGCTGTATAGCTTGCAGCTGAGTCAGTGGTAGTTTTGCAGTATTCCACACTGACAGTGTCTTTAACTGTCATATACAGAAAACTTATTTGTCTTTGAGAATATTCATGTTGACTCTTAAATTAGCTGCTTTTCCTGATTATGTGAGTCACATTTGGGTCTTCTATGTGAAACAAAGCAGATTCGCTGTCTCCAAGACCAATGTACAAAGGTGAAACTCACTGTGAATTTCTGTTCGCCAGAAGGAGCTGCTGTTTTATCTCAGGCATTTGTGAACCCATGATGGACTGCACCGTGACGAAGCGCTCATAGCCATTAAGCATGCGTCTGATCCTTTCCGCTGGCACGTTGTGTGTGGTGCGTCTGCATATAGAAACACACGTACAAACAGAACAAGATGCAAAAGTGGAATATATAAAATTGTCTCCAACAGTATCTTGCTGGTCACGTGCAAAAAGTTTTACTGCCATTCTACATTAAAAAAAATAGATGCTACTGTAATCCCCCCCTCTCTCTCACCTCTCCAGTTCTCTGGGCTTGTTCTTCCACCAAGTGTCTGGCTCTCTGAACAGCACCTTATATCCATGTTTCAGTGCCTTTAATAAACAGGGGACCAAACATTTACAGTTCAGAACAAAGTTTACACTGTCAGGCCAAATGTTATGTAATCTCACAACGTATTTGTTTCAGAGACTAAATGCTTCTATCAATGTTAATACATAAAGAGGTATAAGGCAAAAGTGTAGTTCAACAGGCAGACAGAGGAGTTCAGACAGAAATCAGCCCTGCATTACAACAAGGATGCATCAGTATGAACATGAACATGATTTATTTTTTGAATTAGGACATTATGGGGTATTTTTCCATAGTCAGATTATTACATACAGTAGAGGTTAGTCAACACGTCCCCAGTTTGGAGAAGCAGGCTGCAGTCCCACACAGAGGCTAAGCAATGTACTGCTGTGAGCGGGGGCAGCAGCAAAACATGTTTTAGCCGTCTAAAAAACATCAGTATCGGTTTTAATGTATGCTATATTGAGAGTATTTTACCGCTTTATCGCTCCGTCAGACTGCCCGTCCCAATGGGTAAGCTGTAAACAGTTCGGTTCCCCATTTTGTTCCGTCAAAGCCACTAGACTCTAATAATTAAAACAGTAATTTTAGCTCACTGAACACTGGAGCTGCTGGTCTACCACTGCCTCGATCAGTTAGTTTGTTTTATTGTGTGACTTTGTTGAATCCAAACTAACCATTTTAAATGCCAAAGTCACACAAAAACACAAACAAACTAACTGATGGAGGCTGCAGTAGACCAGCAGCTCCTTTGTTCCGCAATGTTAAATCACTGTTTTTCTCAATGGAGTCTGGCGTTGAAGAGAACAATATAACTGCCTCATGTTCTAGTCAGAAATCAGTGTCTGGCATTACGGTAAAGCAGTGAAAATACTCTCAATATAGTGTGCACTTTAAGAGATATTGATTTTTTTTTAGGTGGGAATTTAATTTTTAATTTAATTAATTTAATTTTTTTAATTTAATTTTTTTCTAAAATATGTTTTTGTCCGGGCGGCACGGTGGTGAGGTGGTTAGCACTCTCGCCTCACAGCAAGAGGGTTGCCGGTTCGATCCCGGGTGTGGGAGCCCTTCTGTGTGGAGTTTGCATGTTCTCCCCGTGTCAGCGTGGGTTCTCTCCAGGCACTCCGGCTTCCTCCCACAGTCCAAAGACATGCAGATTGGGGACTAGGTTAATTGGTGACTCTAAATTGTCCGTAGGTGTGAATGTGAGCGTGAATGGTTGTTTGTCTCTATGTGTCAGCCCTGCGATAGTCTGGCGACCTGTCCAGGGTGTACCCTGCCTCTCGCCTGATGTAGCTGGGATAGGCTCCAGCCCCCCCCGCGACCCTCAAGAGGATGAAGCGGTTAGAAGATGAATGAATGAATGAATGTTTTTGTCCCTGTCCACTGCAGTACATTGCTTAGCTTCTGTGTCAAATTCCAGCCTGCTTCTCCAGACTGGGGGCATGCTGACTGACATCAACTGTATGAAATATACTGTCTCTGGATAAGTACCTCATACAACCCCACTTCAAAAAATCTGAACTATCCTTTTAATGTGTTTAATGGCTAATGGCTATTTTACAAAACTTGGATGTTATCACTGCAGCAAGTACTAAATCTTTCATCACGCTGCATTTCTTCATGCAGGTGCTGAAGTTGGTCTGAACGTAGCCTAATGTGCGACAGTGTTATGTATTAAATGTAATTTAAAAGAACTTTTGTGAGCCTCTCCTCCAGAGCAATTAGTGCTACAGCAGAATCAGTTAGCCCCGTGGAAGCTGTTACCGTGCTTAGTGTATGTTGAGCAAGCACACTGACCTGAGCCACATAGGGTTTCATTTCCCAGGCTTGCATGTTGGTATTGTCAATGATGATGGGGGTTGCGCCCCTTTCAAAAGCCTCCTTAGCTATAGAACAAAGTTGGCACAAGAGAGACAGCACAAGAGAAACAAACCCTTTGTTATTCTGCACACAGCACTTAAGGGGAAACAATAGCAATCAATTAAATAGATAAACCAATCTTTTGACTTTGACTTGCTACTGCTGAATCACTCCTTATCATAACTGTGTGTTTGTATGCGTGTTGCTTACCTCGTTTATGGTTCCAGTCATGGGCCTCCCCCAGAGCAGTGGGGTCAAACTGATATTTTCCATGGCGAGTGAAGAAGTCGTCGGTGCTCAGTTTAACTCCACCTGGGTTATGCTCTAACAAGGCTCTGCAGACACATAGAGATAAAGACAGCTTTCAGGTGATGTAACACAGGTTGTGATTGCTGTAGTAAGTCTGTGACTTCATAGAAAACTGCTTTTGCTATGAAGCTGTAGTTAATCATCTCACTACTGACACATCTGATCTACTGTATATTTAGATGATGGGATCTTGTTAGGTCTGTTAGCAAATCATCACTGCTCTGACTAAAACATGTCTGATGTAAACATGGCCTACAGGCACTACACACAGAGATTGCAAGTGTATCAATTTCAACAGTAACACTTGTTGCTGTGCTTTAACACTGGCAAGTAAAGCAAAATTCTACTGACTCTGCAACAACCAAAGGATTTCAAATTGCAAAAATATCTACTTTGGCTGACTATATGATTAAAAACAATCAGTTAAAGTCATACATGCTTTTTACACAAGTAAGCAAACTCTATTTAGATCACACCTTTTAAGACATAAGTTATAAAGTATTTTACGGAAAGAAGTTAATGTTTTAAGTCACCTGTGCACAGTCTCGCATCTAAAGACACCTAAAATACACACAATGAAACACCCAATCTTTTATTCCCTTCCCATGCCTATTTATCCGTATCATCTTGTTTTACTTTTATTTATATTTGATATTTTATACTTATATTTTATTCCTGTTATGTAGCTTGGGTACAGTGTGACAATAAATGTATTTGTATAACAAAATCAACAAAAAGCCAAAGAAAACACTAGAAGACATGCACTCATTTTGCTTTTCTGAGAACACTATTAGCTGTATGTTTAAAAGCTAAATAAGTACTTTCCAAAAACTACTTGTTTCTTCTTCTGGCATTATTTGGATGCAAATAAGGGTGTAAATCACAAGTACTGTCACAATACGATATTATATTCAGTTCAGGGGCCTGTGATACATATGAGACAATATCAGTAAATGTTCTCGTTGTCTTTTTCTTGGCTGCTTGCCATCGTCTGCCTGGCGCTAGGCCGTTAGCACTGTTTAAATGTTTTGGAAGGAGGTGCACTTGAACGGGGGACGAAGATGTGCCATGGAAATTTCAAAATAAAGTTGTTTCTTAGGGATGATGATCTGTATCAGATTTCACTCTGCATCCATGATATTGGATCGCTGATCACTGAATCAATATATCGATACAGATCGATCTCACGTTACACCCCTAGATTCAAACAAGTCTCCACTCTGCTACCTGAAGCTGTGATGCAACTGCAAAACCGCCCTCCTAAACAACTTGTGCTACTAAAGTGTACTGTTATATAGAGTACCCCAAAAATCTTACTTAGCCATGGTCGACTTGCCAGATCCTGGAGCACCACGTAGCAGAACAAGGACCCTCCCTTCCAAACGATGCCTGCTGTACTGCGCAGGAGGATGCGGAGCAGCAGGCAGGGCCCAGGATTTTGGAATAGTAGCAGAAGGTTTGAGAGGTGCTTGGCTGACCGGGCCCTGAATCAGCCAGGGAGAGACATGCCTGGGTTGGCCAGGCCAGTTGGACGGTGTTTGAGCTACAGGGGTAATGAAGGCTGGCCCCTGGTTCCCATGGATACGAGGAGAAAACACTGGTGCCTGTAGATTCCAGGGTGACGGCATGTAACCTAGAGGCACCTGATTCAACATGTTCACCTTAGATCTTGCACCTCCAACTACTACTTTAGGGGGCATGACCCCGGCCTTTTCTGAGAGAGCATGCGATAGGTCTTGCTTTTTATACACCTGGAAAGCTGAGGGACGTCCTGAAGCTGCCAGGTCCAAAGGAGGTTTCGGCTTTTCTGCAGGCATCTCTGTCATCAGATGTGTGAAATCCACCATCGACTGCCGCTCTTCAACAGTCTTATCTTCCCAAGTGCTGAGCTGGTCGAGCGGAGAGGAAGGTTCAGAAACATGCTCCACCAGGTCACCTCCAGAGGGCCCTCTAGATCCAGGCTGCAGGCTGGACTGAAGCAGCTCAGGGAGGACCTGCTGTGGGATTGGTGGTGGGGGGAAAGAGGAAAGCGAGGTGCCAATAGATAAATACTGGCTGCTGCCATGCTCTTCCTTAACGCCTTGTTGTGCGTCCAGTGTCTCCAGCTCCTGATCAACTAGCAGGTCCAGGTCTGCTGTCAGGAGGTTGGTGGAGGGGGGAGAGGAGGGCAGCTGTGATGGATTGGAGGAGTCTGGGTCTGGTCTAGGTTCAGAAAAGTGGCGAGGGCTGAGCAGGGCTGCAGCAGTGCGCTCAAAGCCAGAGACTGGAGAATGTATAGGGGCTACAACTTCAGCAGCCACAGACAGCTCCAAGAGAGAGTCCATTGCATTTTCAACTAGAACACAAACAGAGAAACCACAGACACCCGGAGTTGATTTAAAAGTCGCGATTACATTTTTCAATACTTATTTTAACGTAGTTGATGGGAATGTGCATTGATGAGCTCACATAGAACAAAATAAAACATTAAAGTGATTAAAAATGCATTTAAAAAAAACTAAAAATAAGGGTATGCAAAAGAAGCCTTACTGCAGCAATGCTGTCATCACCACAAACCAATGATGATGAACACCATTTCAGACATACCATTACAGTGACAAGAATAATAACAACACAATAGGTGGTTTCGGAGTTAAGGACATGAGCACTCTCTGGGTAAGTGGTGGTACGGAACCTGGCTGTCCTACTTCTAAACTTCTCAGTCTTTTAAATAACTCCTTTCTGTGTAATTTTGTAAACTGTGCCTTATCAGGCAGGACTCTGCAGTCATCTGACCTGGGATTAACGACTGGGCTTCGGTTGCAGGTTTTCTGTTGTGTCCCCCAGGCTTTGATACAGCATTTTATTCTTCTATCAGCAATGTAGGCAGTTAAAAGTAAAGTGTACACATACAGTACATATATGTATTGGGAACGCAGGGACTCGTGGCTTATATAAACAGGCACAACAGGTGGAAGAGGGTGCGTGGGTTGCTGACCCAAGGAATTTAAGGTGCAGTTTCAGATGACTGCTGATACTGTCAATAATACACATGGGACTCCCACTACACAGTAACGTTGTAAAATGCTGTTATAGTAACACTGCTAACAAGCTACACAGCTAACTGGTTAGACATACAACACTAAATAGCATTTCCATGAGTCAAAGAGCAGGCTGGATTACCAGTCTTCCGTGTTTAATGCTACCTTTGAAATCACACTCGGACAGCACGATGTATATAACTTCTGGCTCCAGGTGTGAGAACATCTCTTGCATGCTTTTGACGATGTTCTCCTTGACGGAGCTGGGGAGCGAGGTGCTGGATGGAAAGTTGTTCGCCATGGCACCGTCAAATCCCTGAGGTAGTCGGTAGCTGGTGTTGTGGCCGAGGCTTCCCCCCTCTGGCGGTCCGCCGGGGACTCTGGCCGGGCTTTGGCTGTTTTTCTTTCTCCGAGGCATTCCCTATCCGGGCTGTAGCCGCCGGTTGCTCTCGTTAGCGGCTACATGGAGCTAACTAAGTAGCGCTGGAGCTACCTGGGGGTGTCCCGGAGCTGAAACCATGATTCTGTGGAGTAACCAAAGTGCAACAACTCAAGGTTATGCTATCTAACAGCACTCCAAGTGGTGGAAATACATCAGAAAGCGTGAATACTGCCAAGTCCGCCAGAGAGGTTAACACCGGAAGTCAAGACAGTGACTTCAAAATAAAAGGTCGCCGTGGCACATGGTGCATGTTGAGACTTGAATTTGAAGCCCGGCCTTTCTGAACAATTCAGCATTTGTGGATAAACCTAACCTTATACAGAGGTTTTACGTGAGTAAAAGTAGCCATGTAACGATACAAAATAGTCATGCATTCAAGTCTTACATAGAGCTTCAGAATTAGAAAAATGTGATGTCTCAAAAGTTTTCATATGCAGCCCTGTCATTGTGAAATTGTCATGTAATTACACTGCATTATTATTAGTGATACATTAACATATAAGCAGCATTTTAACCTCTTACATGGATGATGCTTCACCACACCTTGGAAGTTGACACAAAGAAACTAGTAACTACTAAATATTTGTGTAAATGCTGAATCAGCATTGACTTTTCAAGCACTGTCTTTCAGCTCTTAGCTGCTTTAGGTAATGCACCAACCAGGCAAGAGGAGCTCTGACTCTGGTTTTCGCTGGATTTTCAAAATAAACTCCCTAGATGTCAACAGGATTTTACTGGTTGGAAAGGACAAGGCTGGATTTTCTAAATAAAAGCCCCAAGATAGTAACACAAAACTGAACATTCAAAACAAAAACTCCTAGACAGTCATACTTCATTTAAAGCTTTTTCAAAGGTTAAGACATTTTAGTGAGTTGAAAAAAGACTTCAGTCTAGTCCACTTTGAAATTTTACAATTCCCATACTTTTATCTACAAACTTCATTTAAACTTGAAATGGGTTACAAAGAAGGCCTATTTATACTTCCCTTCAAAGGTCAAACCGTTATGCTCTTTTCTTTTAGGACATTTATGCATGTATTAAACTTCGATTTTATGCTATTAAACTAAAAGCATTTGTTTAATTCAGCCTTTTAGGAAATTTCAGCTTCCACCAGTGACAGTACTACCGTTTAGCTTCCAGCTCTTCTAGCAATGTGTTTCAGCTCTTAGCTTCTTAGGTAATGCAGTTCAGCTTTCAACTCTGCCAGTTTTACAATTCAGTTTTCACGTTTTTCAGCAGTGCAATGCAATTGCGCTGTAAGATACCTCATTTCTCAGCAATGCTTTGCAATTTCGGTTGTCAGTATTCATACAGATTTTCTGTAGGAAATCCATTTTTAAAATTAGCTTTAAACTCAAGTATTGGGGTAAATGTACATGGCTAGGATTTTGGGTAGGTACTGTAAAATACACGCAATAAGGTTTTGGTCATGAAATTCAATATCTGGAGTTCTGTGTACTTTGACATTGGCTGCACAAACAATTTTGCGATTTAAAAATAGTCTATATATTATAGGTTATAGGCCATTACTTTAAAAAAAATCTTTAATACTTCATAGCTACTTTTTTTCAAAATTGAACCTTGATTACTTATCACTTCTTTGTAGTTGTAATTGGGAGTTAGGCTAAGACCAGTAGCCTCCTGTAACACTCTCATCCCAGCCATTTATTCTTTTTGTGTGTGAATGTGTGTCAGTATCTGATGAATTAGGCACTTTATCCCTGTTACGGTAGACCCTATTATCATTAATGTGCATTAACCAATAGAACATTACCATGTCAGATGTTACTGAAACAATGAAATAGTGGTTAGTTTTGGTCAATGCAGAAAATCTGCCTATTTGATCAAAAGTAGATGGTCTGCAGCATCCATAAAATGGGTAAAGTTGAACCATTTTTTCCAATTGTCCATAACTACCAGTTGACCACCAGGTGTCACTACGCTCACATTTTATTACTTTAAGGAAAGTTGAGTCATTGATTGAATTCGTTTATACCACAATGATACGAAGAAACAGCAATACCATTCAAGGTAGTGGTAGCAGAAATAAGTATTGACCGATCATCACTGTAGACACTGTAGACACTTACAGTAACTACTGCAATTAGAGATTAATATTGGTAAATTAATATATTTTCAATAGTTTCCTGTACATAGCATATATCCACAAAATGAAAACTGCATCATGTATTTGTGAATGTACATATAAACACAGTCATTACATTTTGTTAACAAAAGCAAATTTGACCAGTACAGCGTATACTTTAAAGATAAAGCCACATTAGGTTGAAGGACTGAAACTGATTTGGGTGTACGAGCTGTTTGTTCCTGACTCCCGCCATGTATTTTGTGCTGCAATACTCCGGTGAGACCGAGGGGGGCGCTCTGCACCCAGCCTACACACAGACAGCACTGACTGAACGGACAGAGAGCTTTGTGCCGAAAACTAAACCCAACCTGTGTCAGACTAATGAATTAAAACGGCCCACTTGAGAGGTAAATACAGACGGGGAGACGCTTGGCAAATATCGTGCTGTTTTAGTCGTAGTTGTATATTTGAAAATAGATTCATTTTGCATTTGTTAGGGTGTTAAAAATCATCTTTGAGGGCAAGTTGGTGGTGAGAGAGGAGGGCTCAGGGCGACGGTAGCAGCCCTTCTTCGCCTGTAAACTAGCGGCAGTGCGGAGCGATGCGTTGAAGTTGAAAAAAGATAGTAACAAGTAAATTAGCTTGATTTTTAAACTTCACAAAGTAGTTGCATTTGTTGTAAACCACAGGAACTGACCACGAGCATCGCTATTTTAGGCAGCAATGATAGGATACTTTACTTCCTCTGTGATTGTCTGTAGCTGGAGATGTGATGGGTACCTCAATAGTTTGCGGCCTAAGCTAGCAAAGTAGGCTAACCAGATAGCAGGCACGGCTAACGTGCATTAGCCGCTCGCTGCTAGCTTTACTTCCCTCCCGCAAAATGCTAGCCGCTAGCCATTGATGTTTGCACTGCAACTAGCTAGCTAGCTAATTTGATAACCTGTATGACAGTAGACATACACCGGCTGCTCTCGTGGTGTTTTAAAGTGTTTTTCTAACAACTTAGCGGTTTAAATAGCCACAAGGGTACCGTAATAGGAATTGAGCTTGTTTACCCAGCGATACCATGTTTCAAGAGAAATTTACGGAAAATATGGAGCTGATGTTTAGCTGAGGGTATTTTAGCATACAAGCTAATGATATGCACAATGCTGGTTGAATGTTGTCTTTCTGTCTGAAAACTTTGCTGGATCAGAATATCGTTTAATATACAGGTACGGTGCTGTCAATTTTAGTGGGCAAGATTAATGATTGGCAAATAAGAATGATGCTTATAACAAGGTTTTGATAAGTGCGGTAGCATGGTTGTGTTGAACTTTTGTTTTCTGACCCATAGAGGCCAGTAGAAGACCGTGTGGACCATACACCAACAAGCATGGAGTTCCCGCAACAGCAGAAACCGGCGGGGGACGGAAAGATCATCTATCCACCCGGAGTGAAGGAGATTACGGACAAAATCAGCAACGATGAGGTGGTCAAACGACTGAAGGTATGATGATGGGGATTCTTGCTGTCACGATACATTTTCTGCAAACCCTAACCTCATTTATCAGTGTCCAGCCTCTGGCACAGTGCCAAAACCCTCCTAACTTTATAAACTGATGTATATTATAAGAGGCTCTTCTGTATTGGCAGACTGTTTTCCCAATCCCCTGTTTTTGTTGTCTGTTAACTAATATAATGTAATCACTACCAGAGTCAGAGTGTTATGACATTGTTGATCTTATGGGATATAGTACTGGAGATACTATAGTTCAGAAGTATTAAAGTCTCCGAGTTTATCAGCATTACATCATATCCCCTGAAAACTGGAAAACTGTGATGATCCCTAAATGTCAACACAAGAAAAAACAACATTCCTCATTGAAGCTGTTTTTCCTGCAAGGGAACATATGAGTGACTCACGTTTGGATTTCTTTCTCAAAGAAGTACTGAATCACATCACATATCATTTTGTATACATGTATCATACTACTATATTTAACCAGTTTTCAGGTACTTGGCTGTAGCAGAAACAAGTTGTGGGTTTTTTTTTTAAGTTTATGTGTTAGTAAACATTTGCTTATTTACACATCTGGCAGTTATGGAGCAACATCATCATTTATTTGGAGTCAAGTGTCAAGCTCTGTTTTGGTCTCCACCATTTCCTGAGGGAAATAGCTGGCTCTTTTGTTGCTAGATGCTCCACTATGTTCTCCAGCTAGTCGCTGTGTCTGTCTGCTGTTGCTTTGTTCAGTGTACACTGGCTGTAAACATTTACAAAAAACACTGCTACCAAAAATGACACTATGAGAACAGTGTAAATGAACCAAGACAGTTAAGTTGGTGCAGCCAAACAATGAGCTGAAACCTGCTAAAAATGGAGTACTTATCCATAGATAGTGTATTTCATCCAGTCATTGTCAGTCGGCACATCTCCAGTTTTAAGAAGCAGGCTGGGGTCCGATACAGAAGCTAATCAATGTACTGCTATGGAGGGGGTGAGGGGGGGAAAAGGTGTTTAGCCACCAAAAGAACAATCAATATCAGCTTTAGTGTACACCATGTTGATATTATTTTCACTGCTTTATATTTCTGCCAGACAGCTGGTTCTGACTGGGAAGCCATTAACAGCTTCAGTTCCCCCTCTATGCTCTCGTGAAAGCTACCAGACTCCATTGACAAAATCATTCATTTTAGCTTGCTGAACACAGGAGTTGCTGGTCTACCACTGCTTTGATAAGTTAGTTATTTTGTGCTATTGTATGACTTTGGTGAGTCCAAACTAACCCTCTCAAATGCCAAAGTCACAAAACAACAAAACAAAAATCTGTTTAAGGCAGTGGTAAATCAGCAGGTCCTTTGTTCAGAAATGTTAAATCACTGTATTTCTCAATGGAGTCTGGCTTAAAAGAGAGTGCCACAATGTTTTCACTTTGTTGTTGGAAATTACTGGCTGATGGTAAGGTAAAGCAGTGGAAATATCCTTAATATAGTGTGCTCTTAGTGTTGCACGGTATACCGGTACTATAATAGTACCGCGGTACTAGAGTATTCCAAACGGTACTATGCTGCATTTGGAAAATACTGGTACTACGAAATTGATTCAATTCATTAATTTAGTTAATTTATTTTACTCATTTATGCACACAAACACCTGTATCAACATTCGCAGCTGGCGCACGTGAAAAAAGACAAGAGAAAGTCTGCCTCGCAAAGGGAGACAACACGAGACAATACAAACTTGGTGGAACATTTGAGTTACCAAACCGTGACGTCCGTACCGAGGTACTTACCGAACCATGATTCTTTTGGTACTGTTACACCCCTACTATTTATTGTTCTAAAGGTTTGTATCCAAAAGGACTTTTCCTTAGGAAAAGTACCGAAGAGTATCGAAAAGTATCGAAATTCATATTGGTATTGGTACCGAAACACAGATTTTGGTATCGTGACAACACTATGTGCTCTTGAACTAATATTGATTTCTTTAGGTGTCTAACCCCTCCACAGCAGTACAGTGCTTAGCCTCAATGTCGGATCCCATTGCGCTTCTCCAAACTGGGGGCGTGCTGACTGGCATCTACTGTATGTAATTTACTGTCTATGGATGAGCACCCCATACAACCATACTTCAGAAAAAAGGAACTATTCCTTTAAACATTCTTACCCTGCATTCTGATAGCCACCCTTCCCTTTACCCCAAACTTTAAATCCACAGCATTTGTGCATCTGCATTTACAGGGATCTTGTGAATCTTCTTAATCACATTACCTTGTTTGCTACAGTAATAGTGAAATGGTTCCCTGACATCCTAGAACTGTTAGTAGAGTAGCATTGTGATCATAAAGCACACAATCCTTCACCTTGGCAAGCTTGACAAATGTGCTGAATGGCAGGTTGTTGACTGTGCAAGACAGATGTTTACAGATCCATTTAACCTCTGCTGCATACTGCTGAGAGTTTGAAAGGCTGACACTAATTGCATGTGCGGTAACCAAGCCAATTGATGGCAGAGATTTGAGATTGGTGTTGTACTGCCAGCAGAGCTATTAGCCAAAAGACAGCTTATTTATAAGGTTGATATAAAAGTTATTCAGTCACTTTCCTCCACAGTTAGCCACTATTATGATCATTCTGTAGATTGGTCCAATATCTGTGGTCCATCAAGTAGGAGGGAGCCCATATAGCACCAGGCTGGTCACAGTTAAGACATAAATAAACCTGTCTTTTATCTGAATATTACATGAGTAGTTACTAGAATGTTATGTCTTAGCTCAATACAAAAATACATAGCTTATCGGTGCACACACAGACACACGTGCAAATATATTGGCATTTGCTGGTTGTTGGGCTGACAGTGGCGGCTTGAAAGATTTTAACAAATTGCCCAACTGTACTTTCTTGCAGAAGTCTGAATGTGTAGAAGTTGCCAACAACCTAAGTCTGTGTTAGCAAGGCAATAAAGAGTAATTAAATATACAATAAGATAGTTTATCTTGTGATTATAAGTCAACTCATGGAATTTAATGTGTTTTTGGTCAAAAACCTACTGGATGCATTCATATAAAAAGCTAAGCTTAATACAGAGCGTAATTTTTGTTGACTTAAGGGGAACTACACCCATTTCCAAAATTCACGTTTTTCTTATGGTCTGACAGTTAAAAAATAGTCGTTATCATGACTAACTCTTTTCCAAATCTAGACTGTGTTAAAATTCATATTTGTGTTGTCACAGAGTATAAAGTCTGGGGCTGCTCCATAGACAATGAATGGTGAAATATGTTCTAGATGACACTGAGAACACATAGCATAAAGCTCACTTGGCTATGAAATAAAACAAACAAACAGTGTGTGGGTCTACAAAATCAGGCTCCCATTTATTGTCTGTGGAGCAGCTCCAGACTTTATACCCTATGACATCTCAAGTTTGAGACTTCTCTGGTTTCTGGCTTTGAGAGTGAGTAGTCCGTGTTTGCAAATACTGATTAAACTACCTCATGCCATGGAAATAACATTGGAATTTATAATTTAGATGGTGTTTCCCTTTTAATAAAAAGAAATAAACAGTGCAACAGACTACTCTCTAGAAAACATTTTGTAGTATATACATACTTTATTGCAGAAAGTATTTGTTCCTGTTATTTGTTTGTTTTTTTTAATTGAAAGTTAAATATGCGCTATGTTGCATCTGGGGCAAAATAACCACAATAACATTTAAGTAATATGCACCCTAACAGCCACTGAAGGAATTTTTCCAGAAAAGTCGGCCCAAGTAAAAAACTACAAAGTGTCTGATTATCAATGGTGGTTCGTCATTAGGTTATGAAGATTATTAGTGGGCCCACCTAATCTTCATGATAGGGAAATTAGGATGGGTAAAAATATATTCGCAGGAGAATCTCAATTCTTATCCTCTATGATTGTGGACCATAAAAATAAATATAATAAATGTCATTTTATTTTATTTCTGTGTTGTGAGCAATTTACAAATGCTCTAATAACAGAGATACTATCTTGTCCTCAAAACAAGGCAAGTCTTTGCGCTCATTTCAAAGATATACCAACTTAATAAACAGCTTTGGAAGCTGACTGTGAATTGTTTGTACCCCGTCACCCACAGACTAATGTTGGCAGAACAGTCTGTTTCAATTGAAAACCCACTGACTGCGACCTTGATCAAGACCAGTTAGCTTTACTGCTAACTAACGGTCGATCAGGAGCTCTAAAAATAGTGCTCTTCTATTGATGCAGTGCAAAATTAGTTCTGAATTGAGATTTGAATCCTGACCCAAATAATTAGAATTGGATTGATTTGTGAGATTTCCACCCCTATTGGGAAACACTAATGACTGTGCTACTGAACATTAGCTGCGAGTGTCCAAAGGTTTCAGCTTCATGCCATTTTTTTAAAAGTCTTCCGTTGGTTTCAGAGTTCTTAAAAAATGAAAGCACTTAATAATGCAGTGGATAAAGAGAGGAAGATGCTGATTCATGCTATTTGGAGAACTGTCCTCATGACTTGGCATATATTGGGTTTTATAGAATTGCTTGTGTGCTTGGTAATGAAATGGCTGTTGTGGGTCATGGATCGTGATAGTAGCGTATAGTGAGTAACTGAATCACTACCTCCCCAAATGCAAATTATGTAATTATACAGATTATTCAGGCATTACCAGCCATTGTCAGAGCTCACATTGCTGGTGAAATAGGCCAAGTAGGGTGTTTATAGTTTGAAAAGGGAAATGCCAACTGAGCCTACCCAATGGCAAAGTATTTTCACCAGCACAGACTGGTCATGTGCTCTTTGGTCTATCAAAGAAAAGCACTGTGTACAGAAACAGAAGGCAGGATGATGAATCAGGAAACAACATCTGCTTGATCAGACTGTTTTGTAGAGTAAATGTTTCAAACCACATTTATTCCTCAGAGGGAAAATGGTCCCTTAAGCTACAAGACCAGTTCAACATTTTAGAAATGCCTTTGCTCATGCCTAAAATTGGATGAGACGATCCAGACCATCATTATGTCTGTATGGCAAATATGTTAAAATGAAGCAAGAGTCGTATTAAGTCTTGTCATCACCGCAAGGTTACCAGGCAACTGGCTGAGACTTCAAGAAGGGACTCCCCCTGGCCAAGGAAAAATTCTCTGCGTAACCCCCTATAAAACTGCGATTTGTCATTTTTACCCTTTGGTTTTTGTATGATTAAAGGGGCCCTTTGTAAAAATCAGAACATATGAAATGTCAGGACACGGCTCTTATCATGGAGGTGGCTGAGCCGGGTGCGAGCTGCTCGCGATGCAAACTCCATAAACAGGGCAAAACAACAGCAACAGTGCTGACAGAGCTAATGTTGTTAACCGGGGGGAACTGGAGAGTGGGGGCTACGCTACTGGGATGACGCCGTCCAGTTATCAGCAGTAACTGGTGTATGAGCGCAGTCCAAATTGGCAGCTATGTGCTAGCCCGTGGGATACACACATGCACTAACATGCACACACTGCTGGGCAGGCGTACCTCAACAAACGACAAATAAGCTGTGGTTACAACACACACATACGGAGCGTGACTACATTTTTTTTCTCAGGATGCCATTACTCTGTCTTTTTTTACTCACATTTACATGCATACATACATACAAATAGTGGTGTGCTGCTATATTAATGCTCTCAATGTTGCATACAGAGCCTTTTAAAGAAGCAAGATGTTATGTGTTAATCAGTTAACTTTACAGGTGTATTTTGTGACCTTTGGACAGAGCCGGGCTAGCTGTTTACCCCTGTTTCCAGTCTTTGTGTGGAGCTAAGCTAGCTGCTACTGGCACAAGCTCCATATCCAACATACAGACATGAGTACTCCATAGTGCTGGTCACATTGAAATGAATGGGGATTGTTTTCTTTTTTTAAATATCCGTGCAGTGTTGTCTGTTTGAACACAGCCGAAGCGTTCAGTACCCAGGCTAACCTGTTTGAATGATATTAAGGAAGAGGGGTAACAAGGCCGTGTTTGACTTCACCCAGGGTTAGCTGCTTGCATCAATTACAGGGATAAATTGTGGCTTCATTTTGGTTAAACATTAAGCTGAAACACTCCCAACTCTTGTGGAGTGTCTTTGCATCAGCAGCCATTTGAAAACATCATATATTTTCACACTGAGACAAAATCCAAATAAACTACAATACATTTAAGGTGCATAGAAACACACACACACACACCCCATAGCTCAACAGGCCCACATCTCATCTCTGTGTAGAGAGCCTTCACCGGCTGGGTTGTGACTATTTCAGCTAAGCTTGGTGGAGGGTTGGAGTGACTGTGTGTGTGTATCTGTGTGTAGGAGTGAGTGTTGTGCTCTGCAGTCTGCTGGAGCTGTTGGCCCATCCCCCACCCCTGCTGACTGCCTGGCTGTATAGTGAGCTCCACTGCTCTGCTTCACCTCTCTCTCATATATATATCATAGACTGTATATACACACACAGTCACACGTCACTCTCGTAGAGGAAGTGGTAGTTTAAACTCAAGCATGGTGTCCCAGAGCCTGCCCCTAAGAACTGAGATGTTTGATAAGATTGAAGTGCATACAATCTCTTGAGACTGCAGTGTTCATGTTTAACCCAAAAAACTCTTTTAATAAATGTTTCTTTGCTATGATGTAATCCAAATGATCAAAGGGAAATTAAAAGGAAACCCTCATAAGAACTAGTAAACAGTTGTTTTCAGCAAGAACAAACAAAAAAGGGTGTGAGAGCTTCTGTTAAAGTCCTTTTTATTTCAGTGATGTCTCTCTCTAAAAGTCACAAACCGTCTCACAATTTTTTAAATTTTAATTGAATTTTTTAATTTTATATACTTTATTAATCCCCAAGGGGAAATTCAATTTTTCACTCTGTTTGTCAATTACACACAGGTCCAAACACACACGCACAAACTGGGCCTATACATGCACTAAATGGAGAGGTGTCAGAGTGGGCTGCCGAGCAATTGGGGGGTTCAGTGCCTTGCTCAGGGGCACCTCGGCAGTGCCCAGGAGACGAACTGGCACCTCTCCAGCTACCATTCCACGCTCAATATTTTGGTCTGGACGGGGACTTGAACAGGCGACCTTCCGGTTCCCTAACCAAGTCCCTATGGACTGAGCTACTGCCGCCCCAATTAGCGAAGGGAATGTGTTTCTTACCTTGCATTGTGCCTATAGATGCTTTGAATGTATATAAAAGTCAAGCACATTGTCACTGAGTTCAATAATTCTTAAATGATGAAGGGAAGCTCTACGTTGCTTTAGGCTCATTGAGCTGTTAGTTTTAATTGTCTGATCACACAAGTACTGTGTGGTTGAATCTCACTGCTCTCATCTGTCCTTACAGCAGCCATTACAGCATAGATGGTCTGACAGGCCAGTCATTTCATATCCAACTTCATGGTGTTCCCTCCTAATTTGCTCTTGGTAAATCACTGTCTAAAACAAGTAATTGCATCCCATTAAAACCATGGCTAGATTTAAAAAGAAATTTGATTCTGTGTTCCAAGTTGGCGCTCCGTTCGTCCCAGTGACAGTTGCCTCTGAAGTTTTTCACACTAATGTGTTTTTGAGTCAAAAGATACTTCACTCCACGGATGATGTCTACATAACACCAGGGTTGAGACACTATGCTGACCTCCTAGTTAGATACTGTTTCAATACTTGGGTGCAGATTCCATAGGCATTGCGATTTTTAGGCCTCTGCATTGGCGACACGATGTTTTGGGTTGTCTGTCCATCTGTCCATTCCAATTTTGTCTGTAACTCAAGAATTCAGATGGTAATTATGACAAAATGTCACATAAATGTGTAATAATGAAGTAATGACATTGAATATCCAAAACGTCAAAGATCAGCTTCACTGTGACATCATAATGTTCTGCAAACACACCTTTCTGGCCATTACTCAACTAGGGCTGCAAAGATTAGTCAACTAATCGATGACTAATCGACTATTAAAAAAATCAGTGGCTATTTTAGTCGGTTTGAGCAATTTTCATAAAAAAGTACTATAAAAGTACCCCCAAAATACTCTTATTGCAGCTTCTTACACTCAAATATTGGCAGCTTTACACGCTCTCCCATGACGGTGAACTAAAACCCTTTGGCGTGAGTATGACACAAGACATTAGATGACATAATTTTGGGGTTTGGGAGAGACAGACCGACATTTTTCAACATTTTAACACATTTTTCGATAAAATGACTAGTCGACTAATCGAAGAAATAATCGACAGATTAGTCGACGATGAAAATAATCGTTAGTTGCAGCCCTATACTCAACATCATAACTCAAGAACAGAAGGAGAGACGTGTGGTTGGATACTTAACTGGGGACACTAATCTTGGATGTCAACCTTGAAACTCTATTGATTGTATAGATCTTCTGTGCTGCCAGGTTGAAGATGTGTGTGAGGCATTTATATTTTAGAATATATAAAGACTTTGCAACAACATCCATAGCCCATTTGAAGCATTGTCAGTTGTCATGGCTACATATCACACTGGTCAGACATGGATGTAAACTCTAACTGCAACTTGGCTGGTTAGTGGAGGTATACAACCCCAAGGCAGTAATTGTAGATAGGTATTGCGATTCTAAAAATATTGCAAACCAATATTACGATTTATTGCCATTTTTAACACTAGAGCATGGTTAAAGAAGTTGAGTCACACACTTCTATAGAGTGTCTATCATGAGACATATTTCAAAAAACAAAGCACTCTTTCTGACTTTTATTTCAGCAGCATCATACACTGCATAGTTGCGATAGAATTGTGACTTTGCCCTGTAAAAGGTGTTATACTAAATAAACTTCACTCACTTAGTAAAACATACATGTACAATAGAATGAATATGTGTGTGCGTCCGTCCGTGCAAGAAAGAGAGTGTATGGCTCTGCTCATTACTGTCATTCTGTTTGGATACAACTGACAAATATGTGGAAGCATGGGTTGCATATTTTATCATTTGTCATAGTGACATCATTTACAGTACAGGCCAAAAGTTTGGACACACCTTCTCATTCAATGCGTTTTCTTTATTTTCATGACTATTTACATTGTAGATTCTCACTGAAGGCATCAAAACTATGAATGAACACATGTGGAGTTATGTACTTAACAAAAAAAAGGTGAAATAACTGAAAACATGTTTTATATTCTAGTTTCTTCAAAATAGCCACCCTTTGCTCTGATTACTGCTTTGCACACTCTTGGCATTCTCTCCATGAGCTTCAAGAGGTAGTCACCTGAAATGGTTTCCACTTCACAGGTGTGCCTTATCAGGGTTAATTAGTGGAATTTCTTGCTTTATCAATGGGGTTGGGACCATCAGTTGTGTTGTGCAGAAGTCAGGTTAATACACAGCCGACAGCCCTATTGGACAACTGTTAAAATTCATATTATGGCAAGAACCAGTCAGCTAACTAAAGAAAAACGAGTGGCCATCATTACTTTAAGAAATGAAGGTCAGTCAGTCTGGAAAATTGCAAAAACTTTAAATGTGTCCCCAAGTGGAGTCGCAAAAACCATCAAGCGCTACAACGAAACTGGCACACATGAGGACTGACCCAGGAAAGGAAGACCAAGAGTCACCTCTGCTTCTGAGGATAAGTTCATCCGAGTCACCAGCCTCAGAAATGGCAAGTTAACAGCAGCTCAGATCAGAGACCAGATGAATGCCACACAGAGTTCTAGCAGCAGACCCATCTCTAGAACAACTGTTAAGAGGAGACTGCGAATCAGGCCTTCATGGTCAAATAGCTGCTAGGAAGCCACTGCTAAGGAGAGGCAACAAGCAGAAGAGATTTGTTTGGGCCAAGAAACACAAGGAATGGACATTAGACCAGTGGAAATCTGTGCTTTGGTCTGATGAGTCCAAATTTGAGATCTTTGGTTCCAACCGCCGTGTCTTTGTGAGACGCAGAAAAGGTGAACGGATGGATTCCACATGCCTGGTTCCCACTGTGAAGCATGGAGGAGGAGGTGTGATGGTGTCGGGGTGTTATGCTGGTGACACTGTTGGGGATTTATTCAAAATTGAAGGCACACTGAACCAGCATGGCTACCACAGCATCCTGCAGCGACATGCCATCCCATCCGGTTTGCGTTTAGTTGGACGATCATTTATTTTTCAACAGGACAATGACCCCAAACACACCTCCAGGCTGTGTAAGGGCTATTTGACCAAGAAGGAGAGTGATGGAGTGCTGCGGCAGATGACCTGGCCTCCACAGTCACCGGACCTGAACCCAATCGAGATGGTTTGGGGTGAGCTGGACCGCAGAGTGAAGGCAAAGGGGCCAACAAGTGCTAAACACCTCTGGGAACTCCTTCAAGACTGTTGGAAAACCATTTCAGGTGACTACCTCTTGAAGCTCATGGAGAGAATGACAAGAGTGTGCAAAGCAGTAATCAGAGCAAAGGGTGGCTATTTTGAAGAAACTAGAATATAAAACATGTTTTCAGTTATTTCACCTTTTTTTGTTAAGTACATAACTCCACATGTGTTCATTCATAGTTTTGATGCCTTCAGTGAGAATCTACAATGTAAATAGTCATGAAAATAAAGAAAACGCATTGAATGAGAAGGTGTGTCCAAACTTTTGGCCTGTACTGTATATCACATCTAATATATTCTCTATACCGTTTAAAATAGATTAGCAGTGTGTTTTCTTGCCAGATTTCACTCATGGTAAAAATAGACCAGATGTCGAAACTGTCACTGCAGATCGTGAGCCATCCTAGGCACTCAGCTGCGTCTAGTGTAAATTGATTTGATTTGCTTCGCTTAGTCCCTCACCCTGCTCTCTCTCTCTTTCACTCCGTTTATCGAACCACAAATGAGACAAGATTTAGCCTGCTCCTGCAACCCGCAGTCCATACTCTCTGCCGCTAGGAGATTCATAGGGGGAGAGTGGGCGTTAACTCTGGAGACAGACATGCAGTAGAAGTAACTCGTATTCATCAAGCTCAAACCTCAGCGCCAGGGGTCACAGTGCTCTAGGTCTAATCTGTGTAATGGCAGCAACAGAAAGTTTGCTGATTCGGTGGGGAGTTTGCGCTAAGCTGGCTGAATTCCAGTTGCTATACAAGCAGCTGAAGGTCTGTGTCTTCTACTGTCCGCCATCTTCTGCTTTCTTGCTTTGGATTTGTTTTTCTTGAAACAGACATGGTGTCACCTTAATCAGAGATTACTGCAATAAAATCAGCACCTTATTTCCATCTCCACATTTGAATTATATTGATTCAGGCATTTAGAAAATCAGTTTTAAAATTGGGGGGGAAAGAATGGCAGTAGTTAAAAAGCAGTGATACAGCCATGTTTTCCTAATGCAGAGCTTTTAAACATTCAAATTGCTTTACCTCTCTTAATTGTGACCTGCCCAAGATGCTTAATTTCTAACCCTGCTCCTTTGTCACCCTGTTTGACAGATGGTGGTGAAAACTTACATGGATATGGACCAAGACTCCGAAGAGGAGAAGCAGCAGTATCTCGGCCTGGCACTCCACCTCGCCTCAGAGTTCTTCCTCAGGAACCCCAATAAAGATGTAAGGTTACTGGTGGCCTGCTGTCTGGCTGACATCTTCAGGATCTATGCTCCAGAGGCCCCCTACACCTCCCACGACAAACTCAAGGTTAGGAACTGTCGCTGGGTAACTGCATGCAATCCTACATCAAACAGCTAAGCACTATCTTCAAGGGAATAGTTTTTCAATAGTAGTCAAACTTTTCAGTTTTGCTCCTTCCATCAGCTGAAATGAGATTTAATGCAAATTTTAATGAGCTGTAGTTAATTAACAAGGACACGAGCAACACATAAGAAAAAGTAATTGTATAATGTTATAAAATAATGTTATATAAGTGTACATGATATATCTGGGAAGAAGGGCCCTGAATGTCTGAATGAAGTCATCAGTATTCAGTTGATTCGGGCTCATCTTTTGGCAGTCCCATGAAGAAACTGATCAAAAAATGGTTTTACTGTAGAATTTCGGTCTGAACTTTGAACAGTAAAATGTGCAATAAGTGACGTTTGTAAGTTTGCAGCAGAATTACCACATCAAAGTGCCATCTAGATCAAACAAGTGTTTCAACATCACTGTGGGATTTTTAACGTTACCTTGAGGTGAACGTTGGCTGACATTGCAGACCATCATGATTAATTTTGTCTCTGCTTGCTCTGATCAAATCTGCTCTGTTGAGAGCTTGCCAGGAAACTTATTTTCTTTTTTTGAACACTCACCAACACAAGCATAAAAACAATTAACTCAAGTGTTTTCCTGTCTTGTCTCCAGGACATCTTCCTGTTCATCACTAGACAACTGAAGGGACTGGAAGACACGAAGAGCCCTCAGTTCAACAGATACTTCTACCTGCTGGAGGTAAGGCATAGGGCTGGGTTAAAAATGGATTCAAATCGATCTTCGTCTGAATGACCGGATATCGATTCACAAAATCTGAGATCAGTCTTCTCATAAATGCCTTTTCCTGCAGATGCATGAAGCTTTAACCCCATTAATCTTGCTGCTATTAAACGGGCCCAGTGCTAACTCATTAAAGGTCGTAGTATTGATAAGCTACTTTGATGTTACTGGTTCTTTTAACTGTACTTTTAAATGCTTTGGTGAAATTTATCATCACACTGCAGTATCTCTGTGTGAGGGCTCCTCACACACACACACACACACACACACACACACACACAGAGTGAACAGTAAATAGGCTGAGGTAGAGATAGTGAAATGAATGGCTGAAATGTAGATTAATCGAGTTGACGACCATGCTCATCACTGAAAATGCTATAAAACACAAGTAGATGAGCGAAATTTTAATCCGCTCTGTCCGCAGTTTCTCATCCACCGCCTGTATGTTTTACACTAGCACACGGCACTAATTTGGTTAATTGAGGATTTGTAACAAACAAGCTGAAACCAAAGCTGTCTGTATGCGTATGGTAACTGTTGAGCTTAGTTTGCCACATATCACAAGATTTAGCAATGGTACCTACAGAGAATGAACCAACCTCAGCAGCAGAGGGAGGCACACAGACGACAGCAGGAATGACTGATGTCTGTGTTCTTCATTCTGTCTAAATTTCACTCAGTGTTTTGATGTCAGGAATGATTTATTTTACTGACATTTTAGATTGATTTCCAGTGGGATATTATTGAGTGGCTTTGCTGTCATAAACATTGTTGTTCTAGAACCATGTAGTTATACTATACTGTATCTAATTTGAATCCTAATATCAATTCATATTCAAACAAAAGTAGTATTTGAACTGAAATATCTCTAATTAAATCAATATTGAATTGAAGGAGTAACGCGTCGTTATGTGTTTCTCTAGAACCTGGCGTGGGTGAAGTCGTACAACATATGCTTTGAACTGGAGGACTGCAACGAGATCTTCATCCAGCTTTTCAAAACACTCTTCTCTGTCATCAAGTAAGGCAGTTGTTATCTGCTAATGTGTCCTTTTGTGTGAATACTCTTCATTTCTTATAACACTGTTTTTTCCCCACATTCTGAAATAACACTAATATCAGACTCTTTCTACATTTCAGCAAAGTCCTACTGGTAGCCTTTAAATCTGACACATGTATAAATAAGCTCCATTTTTACTACCTTTTTAACAAGTTCTGCTTACTTAAAAACATGCAGACTGATAAAATTACAGTCACCATGATCCAGGTCCGGGGTTACAGTGAATATTCACTCTTTGCTTTATATTATTATTGTTTCAGTTTTCCTTTAATATATTTCTTCCTTCCTCCACAGTAACAGCCATAACCAGAAAGTGCAGATGCACATGATGGACCTGATGAGCTCCATCATCATGGAGGGTGACGGAGTCACGCAGGAGCTGCTGGATACCATCCTCATAAACCTCATCCCCGCACACAAGGTGGGACACACACAAACACCGTTTTATGTATTATCTTATTATACTGTCATGTATATCTGTTTGTTTACTGTGGATTAGATAGAGCTACAGACATAATTATGAAACATGTAGTCATTTTTTCAAAACTGTGGATTAAAATCCTATTATAAAACCATTTGCAGCACAAACACTGTTTATTGTTTATTATTTCTTGAGTAAGTTAGTGAGACTTGGGTGGACCATTCACAGCTTCTTTGACATTTCTTGCATTTTCGTCTTTTGTCTTTAGTAATGAAAACCTATTCTGAGCCTTATTACTCTGAACAATAATGAAGTGGGTCTTTTGGTGCAAGAACATCTTTTTCTTTTTGTTTTTTCTTTGTTTTTTTCCCTTCTGAATTTCTGTTAATCTGTCAAAAATGACAACAGTGAGCCTTGCATATTTGTCAACCACTATCAGCTGACATCATACTGGACAAGCTTAATATTTTGTGTACCAGTAAATGTTTGAATAAGATGTTCGCTGTCAGTTAAACTAACTAATCAGTGTTTATCTTCCCTCGGAACAGAATCTGAACAAGCAAGCGTACGATCTTGCCAAGACTCTGCTGAAGAAGACCGTCCAGACCATCGAGACATGCATTGCAAACGTGAGAAGCAGCCTCTCTCATTCATTTTCAGTTTGCCCGTGTTGGTTTTTCTTAACTCTTGTCCTCAGACTCATTATGTAAACGGCTGTCTGTATCTACAGTACATCTTGTTTAATAAAGTATTTTGTCTCACTCAGTGTTATTTTTTTTTTTCTTCCTCAGTTCTTCAATCAGGTTTTAGTGATGGGCAAGTCCTCAGTCAGCGACTTATCGGAGCACGTCTTTGACCTCATTCAGGAACTGTTTGCCATCGACCCTATGCTGCTTACCTCTGTCATGCCTCAGCTGGAATTCAAACTTAAGGTTAGCACACACACACACACACACACACACACACACAGTCAGCATCATCGTCATGCTGTGCTCAAAAGATTAACATTATTCAGAGTGTAGATAATGTCAGATTTATGAGTGATGTAACTTTGTATTGTATGTTTGTATGTTTCTCTGTGAGTCAGTTTTACCTCTCAGTAGTGTCAGATAATGCCCATCCTGTGTTATCCTGGTGAAACAACCTTTACCCAGGCAACCTAGGACACTTGCGCTTTTAAACAGTAAATACAGGAACATAAACAAAACATGTTTTTTTTGTTGTTGTTGTTGGTATTTTTTAAGAGCAACCTTTGTCATGTGGGTAGGGCAAATTGTTAATGTGACTCACAGACTTATGCTACAATAAATTTATCCATAGATTATGTTCACTTATCCATGGGGGCGGGGGGACATTTGATTAGAGGCAGGTACACTCTGAAAAGGTTTGTGGTCCTTCACAGGGCTCATAAAAAATTGACAAACATTCATGGTTACATTCACATCTACAGGCAATTTAGTGTCACCAGTCAACCTAACCTGCATGTTTCTGCTCCAGTGTAGGTGCGTGTGTGTACCACAGACTGTAAACAAGTATGAATATGGGTCAGTTTGTATGTTTTTTTCTGTTGAAGCTCCCCAGCTCTGTATGCAGGTTGTGCAGGTTCTGGATAGTTTGTCTCACTGTTGTTGTGTTTTTTGCATTAGCAGGAGTTAGCAGGAGTAAATCTATTATGACTTTGAAAGACAGCCTCAAAAAGGCAACTTGTATTTCTGTGTTTTGTTTTCGCAGAGCAATGATGGCGAGGAGCGTCTGGCTGTTGTACGGTTGCTAGCTAAGTTATTTGGGGCCAAAGACTCAGAGCTAGCCTCACAGAACAGACCACTGTGGCAGTGCTTCTTAGGACGGTGAGTTACATGAACAAGTAGACACACACACACACACTCACACACACACACACACACACACACACACACACACACACACACACACACACACACACACAAATTGATTCCTTATGCAGATCCAGTTCAACCAAGGGGGGTTATTAAGAGGAAAGGGGTATAATTTGTTGTAGAACAGAGAAAAGACATTTCTAAAGATATATCAAAAGGTTGTAGTGAAATTACTCCCTTGTTGTCTTTTTCAATGGTTGATGAACTCATGAAGCCGGAGTGGGAGCATTTAGGCTGGTGGTTGTAAGGATCTGGTTTGCTGATTTAAGCGACCACTTTCTTAAGTTAAATTAAGAGTTAGATGGTACACAGTGAAGTACACAGATTTTCAATTGACATTGAAAAATGAACACAGGAAGCTGATCTGTACTCCTATGAGGAGGTTGAGATGAAATTAAACTTTGAAAGGAAGCATGGCTCAGTAAGGAAAACTTTTGAATTCTGTAAATCATAGCAGTTGGTTAAAGGAGGATCAGCTGAGGTGAGTTGTCTGAATTGACACGGTATGCTGAAGAAGACCTTGTGCAAATTAAGCATATTCCTCCTGATTTGTATTTCCTAAGTCACTCATTGGCTCGCTTACCTGCTCTCTCAGAGTGTGATGTTAATGTCATTATCTATAATGTTTTTTTTTTCTCCAGGTTCAATGACATCCACGTCCCAGTCAGGCTAGAGTGTGTAAAGTTTGCCAGCCACTGCCTCATGAACCACCCAGACCTGGCCAGAGACCTGACAGGTGTGTCTGTGTTTTCTGACTCAATGTGTCTTCTTCACTTTTCCCTTTAATTCTGTCTTTTCTTTCACATTTATTCCCTGAACACAAATGTGGTTACATGTGTTTTTTTTTATCACCCTATCAGAGTATTTGAAGGTGCGTTCTCACGACCCAGAGGAAGCCATCCGTCATGATGTCATTGTCACCATCATCAACGCCGGGAAGAAAGACCTCAACTTGGTCAATGACCAGCTGTTGGGCTTCGTACGAGAAAGGACATTAGACAAGAGGGTGAGACAAATACACAGCCACTTGTGTTGCATCAGAAGTGCAGATGTTGTGATAGTCATGTAGGAAATGAATCAAATGGTGTTTAAGATAGTCACGGAAGCAGGTGGCTGTTTGATTTAGCTTTCACGTTTGAAATCTTTCTCCTATTCATTCAAATTGTTACACATTAAATTGAAAACAAAACAGTAGAAGAATTTCCCTCAATGCCAAGTTGCTTTTTTGTTTACCTCAATAAATTTAAAATTGCTTTCTTCATCTTGATATAATTCTGTTGTCCTGATCTGTTTTTCCTCCCTCTGCTTCCTCCCCCTACAGTGGCGTGTGCGTAAGGAGGCCATGATGGGCCTGGCTCAGCTTTATAAGAAATACTGTCTGCACCATGAGGCCGGTAAAGAGTCTGCCCTGAAGATCAGCTGGATCAAAGACAAACTGCTGCACATCTACTATCAGAACAGCATTGACGACAAGTGAGCATATACACTGACATATATGTGAATGTTGAAAAGAACAAAGCAGCTGTGTCAGACAGTTGAGCCCTTGTCAACATCACTTAAGGCGACGTTGCCATTAGAAACAGCATAAATGTTTGGAGAAACCGCCTACTAGTATTCAGAATGCTTGAGGTACTTTGTGTCTTCTGTATAATACATTTCTCTGAAATATGCTTTTATGAGACTTTGATTAACTGACATTAGGAAATATGCTGAATGGTACAGAAGTCTAGAGATATTAGTACAGATCTTTGTCAGTGCATATGTCATTACTGCATTCAAGTATATTTGCACATTTACTTTATTGTCCTTTTACATAATTCACGTAAACTCCCCTTTGTTCTTCAGGTTATTAGTCGAGAAGATCTTCGCTCAGTACATGGTCCCTCACAGTCTTGACACGGAGGAGAAGATGAAGTGTCTGTACTACCTGTATGCCTGCCTGGACACTAACGCTGTCAAGTCAGTAAACCTGCAATATTGCGCTTCCGTAGCAAAAACACATTTTTGGATTGTACACATGAATACACTGACCCCTAACTTTTAATGTATGTTTGCCATGAATACACTTATTGAGAAAATCCAAAACTGCTCAATGTCAAGCAAACTTAAATCTGTATCTACAAACTAGAGATGGGCGATGATTGGATTTTCTAATGAATTTGAATTTCTGGCGTAGGACCATGTTAAAAAAAATGTAATTTATTTTCAGTATAATTACGGTCCAGAACTGCCACCTGTTCCCTGAGCTCCCATAGTTGATGTGCTTAAATTCATAGTCCCTACAACAGTGGAGCAACACTGACACAGCAAACTCATCTTATACACATTTCTCTCTCTGTTGCTGTTGTGGCTGACTGGGAACCTGCAGGCAATGTTCCAGCTCAAGAATTTGATCTGCGCTCACCATAGTATGAGTGACTTGCACGCCAGTCCACTTGTTGTGCTAACCTTAGCACATGTTGCTAACAGCATATGGCTAAAACATTCCGGGTGGATATTTGGTTCCACATTATGTGCATCAGTCTACATACCCATACTGGGACAGCTGTTTGTACACACAAACTAATACAGCCATAGATTGCTGTAACGTTACTGTGTGATACTCCTGTGAAGTTGCAGAAGTGTTTTCACTTTGGCATAGGAAAATCTTTGATTAGGGTTGCTTGCTCCATTGTTGACATCTAACTGGTGCTTGTTGTTATAATGGTTGTGCTGACGTTATCAATTAAGCACAAAGTTTCTGGATTTACTCACAGGTGTGTGTATTGACCTTGGTATGAAGTGTCCGTAGCACAAATTAATATTACGTTTGTGAAGATTTAGGATGGAGCCCTCTGCTCCTTTCCTTGTCTCTTCTCTCCTCTGCTCATGCAAAAAAAAAAAACTGCAGCAGCGGGCATTTTCCAGTGTAACGGTGCTGCTAAGTGCATATAAGGGAATCACTGCCATTACACTGTGCAGTTAATATTTACATCATAATGATACGTTACAGCAAAAAACTTGCATTTTTTTTTCCAGTTTCCAGTATCGCCCAGCCCTGCCACTAAATATAAATATAAAAACAACACATTAACAGTCCAGCATATACTGTACATATCTTAAGCACAGCATATTGATCATCGCCTTTGTTTTTGCCATCTCTGACATCTTCTCTGCTCTTTTGCTGTATTGTTTGCTCTCAGGGCTCTGAATGAGATGTGGAAGTGTCAGAACATGCTCAGAGGCCTTGTCAAAGAGCTGCTTGACCTCCACAAGCTGCCAGTGGTGTGTTGATCCTCACATTTACATACAAAACTATCCATCTCCTCTGTGTTTTTGGATGGAAATATGTTTAACTTTTTTCCTCTCTCTTTCCAATGGTAGTCTGAGGCTAATAACACAGCCATGTTCGGGAAGCTGATGAGTATTGCCAGTAAGTCGGAAGCTGCACAAATATATACAGTACACCTTCAATCCACCCGCCTTGTTATTTCTTCAAAAGAGTAAAGGTTCTTTCCACGTAATGTGAGCCTAATTAAGCTCTTCTTTATGTTCACAGAAAATCTGCCAGACGCTGGAAAGGCCCAGGACTTCATGAAGAAGTTCAACCAGGTTCTCGGTGAGGACGAGAAGCTCAGAGTTCAGCTGGAGATGCTCATCAGCCCGACCTGCTCCTGCAAACAAGCTGAGATCTGTGTGGTGAGAGAAACACTCATCCATTTACAGGGTGTCTGCAGGTCCTTTAAGAAGTCTAACACCTCATTAATTCATTTTTTTAAAAATATTTGGCCTTTTAAGTAATTCAATAGTCTTAAATTTGAATTTGTAACATCTTAATTGCCACAAACATCTAATTAAATGCATCCTTCCTTTAATTAATTTATTTACTTCTGTGTGAAGGTCCACATTTTTGATGTTATAAATCCTTAAACCTACCACTGACCCTAATACTGTCTTTTACTTTTATACTTTGACTTAGCTGTTGGCAAAATGTAGATTAACTTAACTCCCTCTAATAAACATATTCCTACATAAAAGCTACCTCTGCATGGGACTATATATGTTCTAACAATGCATACTGCAATGCCTGAATTAAAAAAAAAATATGTATGTATCCAAAAATCAGTCTTAAAGTTGACCTTAAATTTATCTTGAAAAGTTCTTAAAGAGCATTAAGTTAAAGTGTGTGATACCTGTAGACATCCTGATTTAGCGTTACACACTCACACTCACTCTATCTTTAGCGAGACAACAGTGCTTTGAGTTTGTTTGGTTTTTTTTAGCCTGTATTTACACTGTAGCTTTAAATCCCTTAAGAATATATTTTTGTTCGGTGTGATGTTTTAGAGAAGGAAATTGTGGTAGTCACTGAAAATAGTTAATTTTATCAACATTTTCAAGGTGCAGTCACTTAAAAATGAAAATTTAATTTTGTAGTAGCAGGAAATGATGCCATGCTATAAAAGGAACAGCTTCTATATGTACAGCAGTGATTAACGCCTCATCAAAACTTGGTCTCAGTTTACTTTAACAGAGCAAGCCATGCAACTGCTACTCTTGTTTTTATGCTCATGGTGTTAATCAGCTATCACATTATTATTAAAGAGCTACGGAGAACACCACTCCACCATGTTTGATTTGCAGCTAACAAGTCACACTCAGGTTTGAATGTTAGGTAATGAAATAGGAAACTGTAATCAGAGCACACATTCAGGGTCAAAGAATGAAGGCACTTTAGTAAGGTTGTCCTACATTTAACAATAGAAACCTTGGCGTAAATGCACACGCAGATTTATAAGCATAAGTCCATGAGTGTTGGTGATAACCTCAAGCTGTCTGTACTGTGCACAGAGGGAGATCACTCGGAAGCTGACGTTCCCCAAGCAGCCCACTAACCCATTCCTGGAGATGGTTAAATTCCTACTGGAGCGCATCGCCCCCGTCCACATCGACTCTGAGGCCATCAGGTCAGAAACATTCCTGACATGTTCAACACACAAAGTTGGGACTTATTCTTCAAATTTCACAACATACTAAAAATATCAGCAGATGTTTAAGTCTCAAGTTCTAATATTTAGAAAAGGTTAAGAGTGCATTTTGATTCAAATTGAAAGAGATGAAACTGTATTGTTAATCCTGTTCCATCAGATTTAAGTGTCATTTTGTACAGTACACAAATACAGTGAGGCAGAGCAGCACTGCCTGTTTCAGTGATAGGGAGCTTCATGTTACCCCTGTGTCTCTGTGTCATTGTGTAATACCATCAACAGGCTTTTCTCATTCACTGAGACACCTAGTGGTGGTAAGGTGTACCTGCAGGCCTTAGACAGGGAACAGGTTTAACCCTTTCCGCTTTATGGAAAAACACCATGACAAGGGAAACACACGTACTAAGTGACTTCAAATGCTTAATTTAGGCTGTGTAACAATTTCTATTACATTTGCTCCAATTTGTCATTTAACACACATTTCAATGATATTACCAAAAGGGGTCATAATTGTACATTTGTTTTCTTTTAGTGCTCTGGTGAAGCTGCTGAACAAGTCCATCGAGGGCACAGCTGATGACGATGAGGAGGGCGTTACCCCTGATACCGCCATCCGCTCTGGCCTGGAGCTACTCAAGGTAAAGAGCATGGACCCAGCATACTGTTGTAAAATGTAATGAGTGTGTTATTAGTAGTGACGGGTTGCTTGCTCACACAAAAGACTGGTCACACTCTTAAAGGATGGATTGTGCTTTTAATGTTGGATAATAAACAACATCTACTTGGTTTCATTTCCTGTAGGTTCTGTCATTCACCCACCCCACAGCGTTCCACTCGGCAGAAACCTACGAGTCTCTGCTGCAGTGTTTGAAGATGGAGGATGAAAAAGTGGCAGAGGCAGCCATCCAGATATTCAGAAACACAGGGCAGAAGATTGAGACAGAGCTACAGCAAATCCGATCGTAAGAGAGATGTTAACTCTTACTTTTAAGTGTTAATGATAAATTCTAACAGAAAGGATTTCAGTGAAACAGTAGTCTGTTGCTTTGTGAATCTACGGGCAAATCATCCACGTGTCTGGCACTATGTGGTCCACATCTGGATGAATGAAAAGAAATGATCTGTTTTATGAGACTCCTCCCAATGTCTGTTATGTTTCCATCAGGACTCTGATTCCCATCCTGCATCAGAAAGCTAAGCGGGGAACACCTCACCAGGCCAAGCAGGCTGTCCACTGTATCCACGCCATCTTTAACAATAAGGAGGTGCAGCTCGCACAGATTTTTGAGGTAGGTGACCATTTCCTAATTCGCTGATTTTCAGGGATACATTTTGTTTTACAAGTAGACAATAATGTTTTTATTTATTTTCAACTTGCTGTTTACATAATTCTCTTCTCCACTGTTTATCTATCCTGTATGTAATGTACTCTTTAACTGACATTTCTTTGTTCAGATGCACTCACACTGCTTGTTTTCTTTCCCCCTCCACCCCAGCCTCTGTCACGTAGTCTGAATGCAGATGTCCCAGAGCAGCTCATTACTCCCCTCGTGTCCCTGGGCCACATTTCCATGCTGGCCCCAGACCAGTTTGCTTCACCGATGAAGTCCATTGTAGCTAACTTCATTGTCAAGGACTTGCTCATGAATGACAGGGTGTGTGGAAATCAACACATACTTGCACACCTTTGACACCTTTTTTTATTTTTACAAAAAAGCCAGATTATAAATGAGAAATTTCAGCAAATATACCAAGTCAAAAAAAAGAGTGAGAGTGTGACTGTGATGTGCCTTTCTGTCTTCAGTCAGTGGGAAACAAGAATGGGAAGCTGTGGACCACTGACGAGGAAGTTTCACCTGAGGTCCTAGCTAAGGTAAGAGGCAAACACTTCTGTGGTATTTATTTCACGTCATTTATAGTCTGTTAATTCAGTTTTTTTATTTTACTGCAGCAGTGTTGCCCTTTAAAAAATTTTTTCCAGCAGCAGCACTAAAGTGTGCAAGTTGTATTTTGCACTACTAAAAGATATTAGGTTGGCCGGTGACATGAGAAGGGCTTTAGATACATATTTGTACACAGTTGTAGATGTTGAGTTACGTTTAACAAAATGCTTCCAATATCCATACCCATATCTAGCAATTACAGTCACTCCTGCAAGTGGAGGCAGGGGTGACATTTGACATGGTAGTGTTTCAATCAATATTGTGACTCGAGACAGGCAGGTGAGCTGGATGTCAGGTTAGCAGTGAACCATGAATGTAACAGTGAATGTTCAGAGTGAGCTGCGGTTTGTGAGAACCGCCAGACCAGTGGAGCTATTTCACCTTCACATAGAGAAATTGTCTTGCATGTTTTGCTTCATCTGATCAGCTCTTATGATCAGCCATCAAATTATTTAGAACAAATATCTGCTGATAATGATCAATGGTCGATCAATCAGAATGCCCTTATCTTGTGTTGTTCAGATGAGGCTGGTCTTGCTCGTCCCTGCCTCTGGCTGCTTAAGGCATAGACATAAAGTTAATTGTGCTTGGGGAGATGTTTATATAGCAGTGGTGCAAAGCTGTCAATGAAAAAACTGAAAGAACTTGTAAAGACTTTTTCCTAGTTATTCATGCTCTTCCTGGTTTCCCAGGTGCAGGCCATCAAGCTGCTAGTGCGTTGGTTACTAGGAATGAAGAACAACCAATCCAAGTCAGCAAACTCCACCCTGCGCCTGCTGTCAGCCATGCTGGTCAGCGAGGGAGACCTCACAGAGCAGAAGAAGATCAGGTAACTCACAGCTCAAAGGTCTCAGTACAGCTGTTAAAATAAAATCATTTATTTTAACTTCAGATAACAGATCTACCTGTGGTTAACTGATTTATATTTTTATGTCTTTGTTTATGTCTTCTTTTTCTTTTTAATTTTCTGCCTCCTCACAGTAAGTCAGACATGTCTCGTCTGAGGCTGGCTGCAGGTGGAGCCATTATGAAGTTGGCCCAGGAGCCCTGTTACCATGACATCATCACACCTGAACAGTTTCAGCTCTGCGGTCTTGTCATCAATGTCAGTCTTGCCTTTACATAACTTTTTATTGGCTTTTTAACAGAAGACATTTTGACACGTCACAGTAGGAGAAGCACAGGTGTATATTAGAAAATGAATGATGGCTGAATTCCATTTAGTTTAGCTTAGTATTGTGTGTACCGGCTCACTGTCAGAATGAAGCCATCATTAATGTCATTTGTCAAACTCCCGTATTTTTCTTTCTATGATATGTCAGAACATCTGCTGTGAAAAAATGCCTATTGTAGTATGCATGATGTACTGCATATGTGCGCAATGAAATATCATTTCACATGTCACTAGATACAGTCACGGTGAACTACATGAATCAAAGCAAACATTCTCATTAGTCGATACACTAGTAATCTTTACTCACTTGTGTGAGCTGAATTTGAATTAAGCCTGCTCCTTTCTTTTTACAGGATGAGTGCTACCAGGTTCGTCAGATCTTTGCTCAGAAGTTGCACCTGGCACTCGTCAAACTGTTGCTTCCCCTGGAGTACCTCGCCGTCTTCGCTCTGTGTGCCAAGGACCCGGTGAAGGAGCGCCGCGCACACGCCCGACAGTGCCTCCTCAAAAACATTTCCGTCCGCAGAGAGTACATCAAGCAAAACCCACTCGCTCAGGGTCGGTGTTCATCCTGTGGATGTTGTCATGCTGAAACTTGATGTGCTCCATAATTACAAACCGCATCGTCACCATCATTTTGGGGAACACAACTTTGAAGTTTTTAATATGGGATTTATTGAACAGCAAGTTTCTGTCCAGAGTCAGTGCAGGTTTTAACAGAATTTCCAGAATATCAGCCAAAGAAAATGTGAATGCTTGTCTCTGCCTCCACTGTTATGTAAATATTAGGAGTGGGGTGAATTTATGTAACAGTTTGTGGCACTCATTTTCCAATTGGGTGCTATTAAACCATTGCAAAAGAAAAGAGTGCAGCGAGATGACGTAATTATAAGAATGCCAGTCAAATCTTAGACAGTCATTAAGGATGTGGAAAAAATGATAGAAATATGGCATTAAAGTTTATTTTATGTGTTAATTTGAGGTAGTTTACTCTCACCTCGTCACTCCACATTGATCTGATGTTTTCATCTGCTGCAGTTTTTAGTCTCTTCAGTGGAGCTGAAACTAGACTGAAAGTTTAACTCACATGTTTCCTATCCATCATTTATTAAGTCTGTTTAAATTGCACTTTGTTGCATCTTATTTGTGTCTCTACACCAACTTTTCCACCTCAGCCAAGTGGAAAACCCTTCCTGAGCAATATTTTGTTGTGCATTATTTCAAACAGATGGATAGAAACCACACTAATAGACATTGTGATGAGTTATTTTTTTCTGCCCACAGAAAAACTTGTCTCCCTCCTACCTGAGTATGTTGTTCCCTATATGATCCACCTGCTGGCCCACGATCCAGACTTCACAAAACCACATGAATATGAACAGCTCAAAGACATCAAAGAGTGAGTGTTGACATATAAAATCCCTGACTGTGATTACACGGCTGAGAATTTGTTTTTAAAAAGTCCCTATTTTTCTAAATTTGTAAGAACAATTTATATTCTTTCTGATCTAAATACTAAAAATGTACAAGTGGCACAGACTGGAGCTGTGGCATGCAGCGTATTCATTGTGCTTCTGTGCGTAGGTGCCTGTGGTTCATGCTGGAAGTGCTGATGACCAAGAATGAGAACAACAGTCATGCCTTTTTAAGGAAGATGGTGGAGAACATCAAACAGACTAAGGATGCACAATGTCCTGATGACGCAAAGGCCAATGAGGTATGCACACACACACACACATACATATATATATATATATATATATATATATATATATATATATATATATATACATACATACATACGTAAATACATGCTTACATGTCATGGCAAACAAGCAACAACAGAAAAGCATCAGAAACAGTCACACACATCTCTAAAATGTTCAAAATTAAAAATTAATCATCCAGCGAGGTGAGACTTACAAGTTTCAGTGTCCTTTTGAATGACCTTTATTGTGACCATGTGAAAGGTGTCAAAAATAGCAGTGTGTTATCCTGCTAGCATAACTTGAAACAATACAGTGAGAAGGAATAGTCTTGAGGAAATCCAGTTTGTGTCCATAATGTTTTTGAATAAATAATAACGATATATTCAATATTTAATATAATAAGATATATTTTATGTATTTTAAAATTATTATGGGGAGTTTGTTTCCAGTTGGAGGCAGTCTTTGTAAATTAAAAACAAGGCAGAAAAAACAATAAGCTTAAAACACTTTGGGAGGAGTCACCTATCCTTATCAATCAATCTTAACAGTGTGACTCATGTTGTCATGGTTACAGAAGCTGTATATCGTCTGTGATGTCGCTCTCTTCGTGATCGCCAACAAGAGCACTGCATGTCACCTGGACTTTCCCAAAGACCCCGTCCTACCTTCCAAGTTCTTCCTTGTACAGGACAAGGTAATACACATGTGCGCGCATACACTTAAACAGATATCAAACATCTGAAACATAAATGAAACCTGTACTTACAAGGTACACTGTTTTCTCTCCTCTTGGAGATAAAGCATTTCAAACTCTTCTTAAGACTGACTTATCCACTCTGTGGAAAATAGATATGGGCACACTCTTAAAAGATTAATAACAAAATCAAGAGCTTTGTGATTTTGCCGTTTATACTTACTTAAAGTTTTCTGTATTTTCCTTCAACAGGACTTCAAAAATGATAAAGAGTATCTTACGACAGAGATGAGACAAATGCTGCTCACTGGAAAGGTAAATGCAAAACACTTGATGCTTGAATGCCCTCAGTAAATGCCACATTATAAGCTGTAATGCTCGACATTGTTATGATTGTAGTTTAACTTGAAAGAACACATGATGATGGGGTAAACATTAATTTGGCATTTTTTGTTAAACTGTGAAGGTGAAAAAGATTTCCTGTATTATTGTGAGTTTAGAATCATGTGCATATAAATAATTATATTCTCAGTATATGAGTATAATGTTCAGTGTTGTCATGATACCAAAATTAGGATTTTGATTGTTGCTCTTTGCGACTGGTCAGCATGTCTGTTGGCGAGATGCTTTGCCAAGTTGGCTGTGTTAGTAACTTTGGTCTGCGTAGGTTTAAAGATTTTTTTATGGATACACTTTGTGGTGTCTGTGAACTCGCCCTGATTGTAACTATGTAAATGAAATTATGCCATATTGCTCCTCACATCTGCTTTCTCTACAAGCCACGGATGGTCGGCAGGAGCGCACATATTTGCAGCCATGCCTCTTGTTGTCACCATGAAAGCTGCAGCATGCATATGTGATAAAGAAAAAAAGTTGGCGAGTCTACTGTGCCTGCAGGGACTAGGAGTAGAAGCAAAGCGCTGCGGTCGCACATCCACGGCAATGCAACTCATAAATATGGCTCTTATTAACACACTGTTATTCTTATAGTACCAATACTAATGAAATGGGTTATTGTACTGTTTTTAATGGCAGGATATTGTGATACCTTTCTAGTATCAGTATATTATGTAACTATTAATGCTTAGGTCATCAGCCCTCATCAAATGATTTTAAAGGTCCAAGATGTACATGTAGCAAAGATGAGCAGAGATAACTGAGTGATGCATTGAACTGTAATCACTGATTATTTCTACACACAACATAATTGTAAGGAATCTAAACTATCAGATGCTTACCAGCTAAATACTAGGGGTGTAACGGTACACAAGTCACAGTTCGTGTTTTGTTTTTTTGTTTTTTTGTTTTGTTTTTTTTTTTGGTACAGTAATGAAAAAAATAGACAACTATTAAATATCTTTTACTTATTGGTAACCTTATTAAAACATACCACCACAGCAGTTAACTCTTTTTACACAATTTTTGATGCTTTTTCACATTGTTTGAATGAAAATAGAAATATAAAAGTGAAAAATAAAATCCTGCTGTTTTTTAACACATTTTTTGAATGAAAAATATAAATATACATTTCTGCTTTAACAGTTTTTTTCAATTAAAATAAAAAGTATAGTGCAGCTGGTCAGCTTTAAAGCCTGCTCAGATTCAGTTTTACTAGGAACTTACTTAGCTTTCCCACTTTGTTAAAGTGCAGTAAACAAACATGCTTATATCTAAAGTGCAGCTTAAACAATTTTACTCAACTCCAGTGGCGTTGGTTATTTCTTTAGCACGATGGTCAGGGAAACGCTTTTTCTTTTTAAACGACGACGATATCGTAGTTTGCACCAGATTGCTTTTTCTAGTCGTGCCGGTTAACGTTCAAACTCAGGTGGTGTCGCTTTAGATGCGTTAGCATGTTAGACGTGTTTCCAAGTACATACCCGACTGCTGTTCTGCAGTGTCGGCACACTGCTTTTGTCTTGTCAACTTGTTTATTTCCATCTTCGTATTTTACCCTGAAACCAAAGTGCTCCCAAACGGAGGACTTAAGGTTTTCAGGTGGGTCTTCAGGTTCGTCAGGCTCACTTGCCATGTTGTCAAATTGCAAGAATGTGCTGCACAAAGTGAAGGCGGAGATTTACGGTTGGACTCGGTCCGTCACTCAATTATGTCCGTCGGGGAACTAGATATTTTAAATGGTTTGGCTCGCAAAAACGGAATTAAAATAAAACAAAATAAAATAAAATAATATCCTGCGCCCAATAATTCGGTACATGGTCATGCCGAACCGAAAGTCGCGTACTGAACGGTTCGACACAAATACATGTACCGTTACGGCCCTACTAAATACCTTAAACTGCACTCTACAACTCCGCCCTTTCTTGATGCAGCCTAAACCAGCTCCAGTGTTGGGAGCTGTGAACAAGCCTCTGACGGTACCAGGGAGGAGGATCTTCACCAAGACCCCCACAGCCTCAGACACAGCCAGTAACACCAGCACCAACTCCACCCCACTCAGCTCCTCAACCATCAATAAGAACAGGTACAGATACACACACCGCACACACACACTCGCACATAGACGTTGACAAGAATCCGACTTGCCTCAACTTTTAAATATGTCTTGTAGTAACAGCAATGCTGCCACTGAGTCATCAGAGAGCCGAGCGCAGGAAAACAACGAGAACCCAGTCATCAAGGTTGAAGAGGTGAAGAAGGTAAGCTCAGAAGACAACCTGATGTCAGCTGGAACCACACATGCTGCAGTGTTAAGTGGGGGTTGTCTTGACTGAGCTCTCTCTCTCGCTCTCTCTCTCTCTCTCTCTCTCTCTCTCTCTCTCTCTCTCTCAGGAGGAGCCATCTCAGAATGCGACCCCAGATTCTGAGACAGAAGCACCTGTCAAACGACGCGGCCGTCCACCTAAAACAGCTGCCACCGCTCCTGCAGTGGCTGAAAAAGAGGGAGCAGCAGCACCGACAGGAGGTGGAGCTGGCAGAGGCAGGAAGAGAGCAGCTGACCCCAACTCCAACCCATCGGCAGAGTCAATCAACATCAAGATGTCAAAACAGCAGCAGCAGAATGACGAAGGGACAAAGAGACAGATTGACTTACAGAGGTGAGAGAGGAGAAGAGAAGGGGAGGAAAGGTGCAGCAGAAGTAAGATAAGAGAGTGTGTCCACATGGCTTTTTTTCTTTGGCACAAAAGCAGCGGCAAAGTGCTGGGGAGAACTTCATTCCATCATTTCATAAAAAAGTGCTACGTGGACACAGGCTCCAAGATGGAATTTACCTTAGTAGCTTTGCTTATCCTAGCTTTGGCAAATAAATGATGAAATAAGAAACTGACTACAAAATGCTTTACAGTGGTGCATTTAACTTTGTACTTCCAGTTTGTGTCTGTCTCACGGACAGCCAATGAATCCAATCCTGAGGATGTATAGAAATCTGATGTCAGATGTCAATTTTTTTTTTCTCTTTGGGTGGCCTTTTGTGAGCAGAGAGAATGAAAGAGTGAGAAAGTGGGAGCCTGGAGAAGAGACAGGGAGAGCTGCAGGGACAGTCGTGGTCCTTCTGGGCAGTGAGGGTGACACTGAGATAGAGCTGGAGTCCAGCCCAGAAGGTGTTATCTGTGGCAGGAAGGTCAGAGAGAGTAACCCCCTCACACAAAGGCAGAGCAGCTTTGCAGCCTGGTCCAACACGCATAGCCAGGGAGATACCAAGTCTACAAGGAGAGGAGGTACCAAGGAAGAAATTCCCCCCTGGCAAACAACAAGAGCCCAACATGAGTTGGCAGTGAGTTGGTTTAATCCAGGATGTGTCCTGTTACAGGGCCACACTAGACTATCCAAGTCTTATATCTCATCTAACTACAACAAATTTGATAGATGATATAATTCCAACCATGAGTTCACACTCAGCACATGGGAGAACATTCAGCTAGTTGCAATCTGCAGTCCTCACTGCACTGATGCCCTAAATCCTATGGATCCTACACACTCCCTCTCAAAGAAAAATCTTATTCTTCAAGCAACCAGCCACAGATACAGATTACATCAGTTAGGTTGTCATTGTGTGTTAGTCTCTGACAGGTAAAAAGCAAAGAGATGATAGGTCTGACACTGAATCCAAACTTTGCTGTCTTTCAGGTAAAGAGGAAACCGGTGAAGGTGAAACCAAGACTGTAGAGAATGGGCCAGACTCTTCCTCATACCTCCCCAACCCCTACGTACATGCTCCTCTGACTCTAAAGCTTTCCTGGACACGTTATGGACCTTTCTTAAAACACACACTTGTACACACACATATGCAGACACACACCACTGACATCCTAGAAGGTTTTAAATACCTTATAGTCATGATTTGAAATTCATTGTATGTAGGTCTTACTCAAAAAAAAAACATGTTATTTTTTTCCTTTGTGTTTGTTGCTCTTTGCTTCTTTTGTGGAGCCATTTTTAAGAAGAAAAAAAAAACGGGATGGACATTTTACAAACATTTTAATCTGGTTATGATTGTTGCTTTTTTTAAATTTGCTGGGAAAAATCCCACTGTATGTCTCCAGACCTCTTCCTCCTCGTGTCTCTGTTGCACAATTTTTTATTTTGAGCTCACCAGATTTACTTACACAGTTGTATTTTGTAAATACCCATGTGCAACTTTGCAGTTAAACTTTTTCAATATCCAAGACAGTTACAAAATGGCTGAAATATGGGAACATCATAGCATAAGATTTGTGCATTTAACAGATGTACCAACACCAAAATTTTATAAACTTTGGTATGTTTAGGTTTCTAACTTTGGTATGTTGAGGTGCTTTAGCTTGGTTATAGCGTCACATGGCCCTGTAGAAACTCTGTGGCCTCTTAACTGCAACATGTAATGCTTTTAAAGGCCTTCTGATTTGTTTCCAGTGTGTTAATGGACAAATTTAGGCTGTTTAACATTTCTGGATACTGTGCTCCAAGCTCTTCCCCAAGAATGGTCAGGGGCTCTGAAACTGAGCTGGGTTTGAATTACCGTTTTGTTTTTTTACTGCTGAAGTTCACGTTGGAATGCATAAATGATATATTACTATACAAGTATGTGTTCAGGTTTTTGTTCCTCTTTTACAATGAAATATTTTTTGTACTTCTGTCAGTTACTTTGCCGGGTAAAAGCCTGCTTTTAAGCATCGAGTGAGTGGAAACCTTGCGGGTTGTGTTGATGACGACTTATTTTTGATGTAGTTCAAAGTTTGCCTATTCTCATGATCATATTTAATTTTTTTTTTTTTCCAGAAAATAAATGCCTTTAGATGTTACAAGCAGTGAATTTGTCCAGATCAGCGTGTTAATGAAGTACAGTTGTGAAAAACACCAAGAGACAAACCACACTTGATTTTCCACTTTTTTTAATCAAAGAAACATGACACTGTCACAATAAATAACCATGCTTTTTTTATATACTGCTGATGCTCGCTTCCAAGGAAACAAAAGAGGAAAATAAGTCTCAATCCAAATGGAGAAACTGAGATGCAACAGCCCCTTTTTTCTATGCTTCATCATCGTGCAATATTGTACATTGTGAGAACACCAGGAAGACGGGGAGGAGGGGGGCCTCTGTTCCTTTTTTTGTCCTTTCTTTTTCTTACAAAATATAGATCCAGCCATCAATGGTGCACTCTAGTGATAACGAGACGGCTCTTTATCAAGAACTGGACTATTTACAAGTCAAGGAGATGGTGTGTGTGCGCATTCTACCTCTGACTATGAATCCTTTTTTTTTTTTTTGTTCATTTTTGGCTCTTGGTGGAAATTGTTCACCATCAGTGGAGAGGGAGTGTGATAACTCCATGTAGTACTGTAATATGCTGCCGTGTTGGCAGGGGCTGAGCTGGAGGGCAAGCAAAAGGAAGATTCTCTTAACAGAAAAGCCATGTGTGAGGATTCATCAACACCCCACTTGTCTATACGCTGAGCATTTTCTTTACAGTCCATGTACCTCAAATCAAAAGGTGTGAAAACACTGCAGGCCTGCGATCTACGTCAGAGGAGTTCCAGCCTCTTTTACTACTCATAAGACATCATTCAAAGACCTCAATGAGCATTTTATTTGGCTGCAAGTAAAGCATGTTTGGGCATATAGGATGTCACCTACACACCTTTCTCTCTCTACATATATATGTATATGGCCAAAATTTTGATTGAGTGCTGCTGGATTGGATCAGTGATTCATGATAAAGTTCCCCCTCTTAATGATCAACATCAGGACTGAGAGGGTGAGCACATCCTTTAATCCGTGGCTCAAAGTAACGTCGCTCAAAGTGATTGCTCTGAAATGAGTTAAAAAAAACAAAAAACACAGCATTGCAAACATTCACAATCACTCATTTCTTCTCGAGGCAAATCTGTTTCGGAGCAGAAGAGAATTTTTTTCCAGCAACATACTCGACAGAAAAAGGCTTTGGTTCCCTACGGATGTCAAACTGGGTGTGCTTTAGTGGCTTGCTGAGCAGAGCTTCCAGGTGTCTCTTTCCACGGGTTAGAAAGAGTCTATCAAGTTCCACAAGTCTGAAGGGATGTTGAACGGAACAGACATCCCCGTCACCACATCATTTGGCCAAATGAAATAAAAGGCAGCATAGAACATGCAAGAACAACAAAAGACAAGGTTGGATTGTGGTGGAGCAGAAAAGGTGGCATGTAATGTGACCTTCGGGGGCCTGAGCTGGCTGTCACCTCCTGTCCCCATTAGGGCCAGGATTTTGGTTGTGCCACCCCTAAACAATCTTAAAAAGAAGAAAAAAAACAACAGGACATTCAGAGGGATTTCTCTTGGATCACAAAACCATAAAAAGATATCTCTTCATATAATTGTAAACTAGGCATAGTTTATATTTAAAATAATTTGTTTTACAATGCCATGTAAGAAAAAAAGTATATCCCCATTGTATTTTCAAATTTACACGCATCTATTTACAGATAACTTTTTTTCCTTCTGTGTAGATGTTTTGAGGATGTCTGTGTGATCTTCTATAATTCTACAGACGGGGGGGAAAAAAACTTTTGCAGGTGATTGAAGCATCCATGATAAGCTTGAGGAAAAATCCATCACACTGCTCACTGCAGAACACTATCCAGTCAAGTCAACTGAATGCAGCTAGACCTTTATAGTATTAAATGTCCATAGAAGAAAATAATCCAACATATGGTCCAACTGGTTGCTGGAGAGAGTAAATGGTTATGTGCTGTGAGAGCAGTATGCAGGATTTCCTTCACATTTAAACCTGGAAAACCCACCGGGCAGTGGCAGTTATTTGATTCTTAGTGATATTAATAAGGAACAAAAAATGAATGGAAACAAGAAAGAAAGTTTCAGAGCCAATATGAATAAAGGGCATGGAAGACAAGATGCATGACTGAAGGTTTTTGGTGGCTTTACAAGGATACACATTTGGAGTTAGTGGAAGAGAAGACACAGCGTAATGGACAGATGGGGTCAGAGAGGCAACAGGGTGGTGTGCATATTGGCGATTGTGGTGCTACCGGTGTTGAGTTTGTAGCAAAACAAACTTGTTATAAAAGAAGGCTCAGACTGCTGTGGTGAATGGGGTGTAGTCTGTGTAACAAAAGGCGATGGTGGAATGGATGCCGGGGAGGAGCTGATGCTATGATGAAGGGAGTTTGGGATCCTCACATCTGGCTGCGCTTCAGTTGCTGAGGAGCAGCTCTGTCGCCGTTTCCACGTCCCAAGATTTTGAAGACAAGGCCGCTATTACTGCATTCTGTGTTTGAGGGAGAAACAGAATTTTAAATTATTGTAATTTGAACGTCATTTGCAAGATCCAAGTTCATAATAAAACTGAAAGAACTAATTTAAAGAGTGCTATTATGACCATCGAACATGTCGACCCTTTGAGCAGCTTTTTTAGAAAAGACAAATGAAATTAATTCTTTTCATGGGAGTTTGAATAAAACGGGCCTTGTTCAGAGTAAATTCTCTGACATTAAGCACAAACTCTCAACCCCTGCTCACTCTGACAGGCATGCTGTCAAATAAGGCAGCAACTAATTATTGACTAATGACTATTGTCATTACTGATTAATCTACTGCTAATTTTTTGTACAGTAAGAGAAATGCAAATCATAAGCTCCCTGAGTTCAAGGTTACATACTCAAATTAGAGATGCAAGATAGGGAGTTTTTTCAGTCAATACTATAATTACCTGCTTCTCATGGCTGATACTGATAAGATAACCGCTAAGTTTTAAATTTTAAAAGGAAGTTCATAACCAGTAGTTAATGCACCCCTGAGCGTAAAAAAGCTAAGATATGGTGAGCAAAAGTAGGTGATTTAATATTCCATTGCTCTGACTGGACCAAATCTATTTTACATCACTACTGTTAACACAACAAAAACAAATTACGGTTTCCGACTCTTGAAATGTTCCATATTTTTTTCCAGCATAGTACATCAATACACAATTAATTGAAACAGAAAGTAAAGTGCATCTGTCAATACAAAAATAAAGGCTTTGTGCTTTGCAGCTTGCAGCCCCCCTGCCTACCCACACTACTGCTGCAGGAGAGTGAGCTCCACGCAGGGGACAGTTGCTGACAGTTTGCCTACACACACACACACACACACACACACACACACACACACACACACAGTGACACACAGCTAACTGCAGCATTGTACATAACCTAACAGTTAGTGACAGTCAAACTGTTTTGGTGTCGGTGTGAATTTGTTATGTCAGATGTTAGCTGTTGCTGCTGTGTTCGCTTATGCTAACAGGGCAGACATTGAAGTGACCGTTCCCCAGGTGGAGAGCTGGGTCTAACCTGTGTAACAGCAGCAACAGAAAGTTTGCTGCTCGGGTGAGGTGTAGGGCCATCCGGGATCAAACCCCTGGCACAATTTTGTTGTCTTCTTCTGAAACTATGGAACACATCTACACAGGAGACAACACGTTTGGCTCTCCAGTCAGCATGGTGTGCTTGTTCTTCCACTTTTCTGTGTTTATTGGTGGCCACCTACTGTACTAGACTGTGTAGATGCTGCGCTTGTTAAGTCAATGAAAGCATTTTGGCTTCGCATTATTGGCTCTGTTTACTGGCTTAAGTTTCATCAGTGGAATAATACATAATGATATAAATTTCCCATTATTAGCTTGATATATATCTTGCATCACTAATTCAAATGTCTTCTTTTGTCAGACTAACAGCCCGTAAACTCCAAAAATATTTACGTTTTTAATCACAGAGAACTGAGAAAAACTGCAATATTTTTTTTAAAAAACAACTACATACTCATATAATTAACTGATTATCAAAATTGGTGCCGGTTTATTTTCTGGCAATCTACTGATTTAGTATTAGGGCTAACTGTATCAGCATTACCACTAAACCAAACCCCCAAACTCTGTCCAAACATATAAATGTTACTGTACAACAAAAAGAGAAAATGGTTCTGACCTTATCAAAGCCCATGGCACAGAGTTTGTCTATTTTACGTGTGTAGTCGGGACTGGAGACAGGAGCGCCTGCATAGACGTGAGACCACAGCCTTGCAGTCTGTTTGAACATTTCTGGGTTCTGCTTATACTGAGGAAACAGAGAGAAAATTCAGAGAGGTTCATTATCAGGAGACACTGCAAACAGTGAGGGTAGACAAAGAGAGAGACTGTTGGTTTACAAAAATGTTTCTCACCTGATTTGCTACTACTGCATCCTGTGGATCATCTGGTTCTGCTGCAGCAAGCAGAGCCTGTAGAGACAACAGCACCGTCCGCAGGGTCATCGCAGCTGCCCTGGGTGAGACAGATTTAAAGTTGGAGTAGGTAAATTGAGAGTGTTTGAGAAAAGGAGGACACACTGGTACATGTAAGTACAACAGGTCATAATGTTCACATTAGTCTCACTCACCACTGGTCTTTTAAAATGTCCAGACATATTGCTCCTGTCACAGAACTGATATTAGGGTGCCAGATCTTAGTGATGAAACGCACCTAAGAAAGACACATGTAAGAGGTTACCTGGATAACAATGGCATAATTCTGAGAAAAGAGAGAGGCAATTGTAGGTTATAATGGGTACATTTACAAGCACATTTGTATCCTGGGCCCTGCGTCCTCAGATCTGGCTTAACTAATGCAGACTAACAAGCTGTTATCAGACTACAATAACCCTGTCTATTCTCACCCAGCTAACTTTGTTCTTTGAAAGCAGTTTGAGGATTGATTTGTTCATCCTGGATGAAGTTATCTTGAACAGCACTGGATACACTGCATATAAAAGTAAAATCACTTAACACCATGATCACCATTCATATCACTGGCTGATTGTTGATCAAGTGATTAAACCTACATTAAGTGTGTTGGAAACCCAGCATGCACTGGAGCACTATATTATCAGATATAAGTCACATTTAATGTGTGAACTGGCAGTTTTACAGGTGCCAAGTTGTTCTGCATCATGCTCCATCGTGTCTCCACTGTTTCCAGTTTGGTAATCATCAGATATTATCAGTAAACATGATCACAAACTGAGTGATGTTGGTGCATGATGAAATGAGGATCTCCTCGTGGACATGCAAGAGACTTTTACTGTAAGTGATAATCATAAGCCTTCAATGAAAATTAAACCTTTCTAAAACCTCTTAAAACGCAATTGATCAACACTTCACAACAAAGTGAGTTATGCAGTTCTTACTTTAGTAAGTTTCAGTGTTTAAATGACTCATTTGAATGTCAAATTAAATGGCGGTCTAGCTTCTTTGGTCTTTTAACAGTCAGTATCTTTATGCTGCGTTGAAGAATTTCTACTCACAGTTTCTCATACTACATTTAAATTGGTTATTTTTTGTGTAAAACATCTGTTTATATTTTATAATGTATATGTAACTTCATTATGAAAATAAATATAGGAGTAATAATTACACCAAAAATCTAAAAAGCAAGCCATTTGTATTTTGAAATTACTTGGTGTATGTGGTCTGCAGTAAAGCACCTTGGTGATGATCCAGCTGTCAATAAAGCTGCCCTTTTGCAGGTTCCGGGTTAAGGATTTGTTGCTCTGACAGCAGGTCTTGATATAAATTCAGCTAGCTTTTAAGAACCAAAAAAATCCAGACTCGTGTCAAATCATCAACAGTCTCATATGGATAGCTCAGTTATCTGCTTATGAAAAACAGGGCCCTGGTCCCGAGTCTTATCCTTGTTTTGATCATATTTGGGTAATTTTTGTCCTGCTATTTATACCATCATTTTAACCTCTCTGGGTATATGAGGCCACTGTGGGCAATGTTAAAAATAAACAAGCAGAACTGCTCTGTGGCAATATTGGATTCTTATATGACTTTGCATCAATGTGACCAAGTCACCCATGTGTCAGATATTTAATTCACTGGATAAGCCACGAGCAAACATTCCTCTCTGATAATTTTATCCATAAACTCAACATATTTATAAAAAAAAACTTTACTATATTACCATATATATCAATACTGCAATGTAAAATTACTGTGATAGAGGATTTTGTTTCTATCACCTCAACAATTGAGATACAATGTTTAAATGATATACCAAAACTCAGGTACCTTCATATATATTATACGTCCATTTTCTAATTGTCCCAGGTTCCTTATGTTCTGTATGTGGGTGTGTCTATGATTACTTAACATCTCAGAAACTCTCTTAGCCTGGTTCCAGACCATAGACCCCGCCCACTCAACTGAGTAGGCTTGCATCTCTCTGATATCTTTGCTTTTCTGTCTGCATTTTATCGACACAGTTTGATTTATCAGTATCAGACTCTCTTTGACTTAAGCATGCAGACTGTTACAGGACTGACACCATAATATTTATCACTGTAAACTGTCTTTTAAGTGACAAGAAAAACTACTGTGTAACTTAAAATGAGGGCACACCTGTGCACATGGCAGACAGTGATCGGAAAGCTGAATAAGGTGTTAACTAGCCACATTAGAATGTTTCAGCTGGCATCTTCAAATTCCTCAAACCGGTTTGGAGGACGCAAAGTTCTTGATTTCAGAATATGTTCACTCCAAAACCATGATGCTAACCAGATGATAGTGTGCATGTAAATACACTTGAGTTAGAGAAGTAAAGGACATACAGCACCAGATGGGCACAACTGACGCACATACCTTTGGCGGGTTAAAAGGATAGGTTTCTGGGATTTTTATTTCAAGTTGATATCTGCCACCTTGGATATAAAGAAAAACAACAAAATGTTTCAGCAGGGCAAATCATAACATTGAAAAGTCTTGATGCAAATATCTAGTCAGGTCATTGTGATGCTGGACTGTGACAATACCTTCATATGGCGTATCTGGAGGACCTGCTATCTCCCCCCTCAGCTCTGTGAAGTTCTCATCCACCAAATCTACTTTTATCTGGTTTTTACTTGTCTGTGGGTTGGGACAAATGAGAGGGATACAATGAAATACACTTGTGTTTCAAGAAATCCCTGCTCACAGTCTGTGTCCTGACATGTCTTTGTCAAGCATGAAACCACTTTTACAAACAAATATGAAGCTACAGACATGATGGCTATTAAACGCACAACTGTCATTTTCTGCAAAAATAAATGTTGGTGTTTCCACAGGACCCGTTGGGACATTTAAATGCGTTAGCAACATAGATAGCTTGCTACTAGAGCTAAGCTAGCAAAGTTGACATAACTACAAACCCACAATAACAAAACGTGACAAGCAGTAGCGTGACAAAATACACGCTTTAAACTACCTCAAGCCATCCGTATTGAAACTACAGTTATTAACGTTAAATAAATGTGATAAGTTGGTGAACGTGATATCATAACATCACAGGCTAATGCTAACTGTGGATGAGATGTCAAAATAACGTTACCGTTAGCAAGCTAAAAGCTGCTAACCCGAAGTGTCAGTAACTAATTCGCGTTGGTAAACACCTATGGTGCCGTGTACAGGGCGTGTGCTATAGCCCATACAAAGCAGGTTTATTTTTGTTAGGTAATTACCCAAAGTTAGGCGGTATTGTTTGTTAGAAACAGAGGGCCTGCCAGTTGAGAGCTGAATCCCCGGTGTTGCCTGAACACACGCACCTGATATAACAGGAGAGGTTGAACCAGACACTGATATCGAGCTAAAGCTAGCTAAAGTTCTTGTGTTAAGGCCTGACCTACTGCAACACAGGACTAGGACCTGGCGTTAGGTAATTTTGGTCTTTGTCACAATGGCTACAGACACTTTACAATTTAATTAAGTTAAAACAATAACAAAAAAAGAGCAGAATGGAAGTAAAAAACAGCCAGAAACGTTACCGCACCTCTTCGCTTTTGAGAACTTCTTTGAACTCCCGCTTGATCCTTTGGACCGCAATGTTAGCCATGGCTGTGTGTGTCTGCTGAACCGCTGCTGCCTCAAAGCAAGACCCGGGGCCTCTCTCTCACACACACTCTCTCTCCCTCCCTATGTTGTCTGTCTGTATTGGGACTGCCTGCTCCGGTGCTTTCCACAGTTAGGGCGCTCTCCCTTTCACTTTCACCGTGCACCGCTTCTTTTCAGCCCAAAGGCAGCTCACCGTTGCAGTCGACCGCTTTGCTGCCAGCCAGCGTACAGCGTTAGTCAGTCCAGAACATGCACACACAGTGCAGCTGCACGGAGCAGACACTGGAAGTTTCATTAATGGGCTCTGGTACCTGGCTACATGTTCTTTTCAACCTGCCCTCAGGTCATTTCTCATCATGTGCTGAACACATTACTATCACTGGTAACGTTTACTAGCGTTAGCATCTCCATTCACCCATAGGATTTTACATGTGACTGTGATGAGTTTTATCATAACTGTTTTTATTATTATTTTGAATGTGTAACAAAATATAAAAGTAACAGAAAAAGCTGTCAGATGTATCTCATTTTTACTCTTCGGTTGCTATTGCACCTTACACAGGCCTACCAACTGACACTTCAACTATTTACAATGCACACACTCAACTATCTCTTCAACTAACATTTACTTAAATTTCATCTCCTGCTCTTTCTGTGACAGTTCAGCTGCTTTCATGGCCTAGATATCAACTTATGTCAAGGAGCTGCTTTCATCTCTTATTAAGTGGTGAAATAAAAGTTAAAAAGAGTGCAGTCAGGTTCTCCCCTGACTGACTGACAGACAAGTATTTGGATTAAACCAACGTAGGAAATTCTGAATTATTGTACTTTTTAACTACTTTGACTGTTTAACAGACAGGCTGGCAGACGGCTGAAAAAAATCCCATCATGTTAAAGTGAAGAAACTACAGTCAGCTGATGGCAAAACGCTCGATTACAGTGTAGCTTAATAAACGTTTAGTACAACAAAGTTGTAATTTAAAGCTTTATTGTATTTTAATATATTTGGAAGTGGTGGAAGAAGTAGCCTATTCAGATCTTTAATTTAGGTTTAAAAAAGCAATACTACAATGAAAAAAACAGTAATGCCCTGCATTTAAGATATTACCAAAATCCAAATAAAAATAGATAAGTCATTATGCAGCAAAATGGGCCCAGTCAGTGTTATAATTTCATATATTACATTGTTGGATTATTAGAATTGGTGGATTATTATGTATTTCGATTATTTAAGTAGTATCTGGTACAGGCAAGGCTACTTACTGTTAATACTGGTGGGATCAATGCATTATATTTTATAAACTGATCACTGGATTTTTAAGTACAGTTGTCAGATATTTGTAATGAAGTAAAAGTAAATTTCCCTCTGCAGATTTCTGAATTTGCACATTCTGCACAAAAATGTAAAGCTTTCTCATACTAAAACTGTTTTATTGTACATAGTTGTTATAGTATGTTTTATTGTAGCATATCTTTTTAATATTTGTATTGTATTTTTTCTGTTTCTCTATTTTCTGTTTTTCCTGTCCTTTGCAGTATCTTGCCTTTATTTTTATTTTTTATTTCACTGCATGCATCAAACACGTAGGCAAATACCTTGTAAGTGAAAACCAAGGCTACTTGACAATACACCTTGTTCTTAATCTGATTCTTCTGCAATGTTTTGGAGTAGAAGCAGGAAGTAACGTACAATTTAAATGCTCGAGTATATTGTTGCGGTATTGTCCTTAAACGTAGAGTATTCGTGTTACACTCCACCTCAGTGTATTTGGTTACACAACTGTGCAGATGTTGGAGCTCGTCGTCTGCCTCTATATGATGATATGGAGCCAGACTTGTTTGTTTACTATCTAGACGTTACAGTCGTTTCTGACTATGATTGGTTCAATTTCCCGTCCATCAGATTTCTGAACCAATGAGAGGCGGTTTAAACGCCCCTTATTAGTCTACCGCCCCAGTTCCCGGATGTCTGTCGTGAAGAATCGCTGGTTGGCTCACGTGCACCAAACAAAACACAGACGGTAGGTTGACATGTCTGCAGTTTAATGGTTTCTGTGCTGCTGCCGTGCAGCCCGGGCCGTTTCTCAAAGACTCGTAACGCTTTCTCAACATCTGCAAATATCAAGTAAGTCATGCTTCGATGTCGTTAGCCGTCACATCTGTCTCTAATCATATATTCACTATTAACGTTGGAGGAAAAACGACAACACCGTGAGTTTTCTCAGGGTTGGCTAGGTTAGCAAGGAGCTAATCTAACGTGAGCTAAATCAGTTCGAGAGCAATAATACGTGATTGTAAAACTCACTTGTTGGTTAGAAAAGAGTAATGGTAGCTGTCCTTGACTGTGTTTCAGCAGGGTCGATATAAACTGGCCTTGTCGTTTGTTCGTCACTGCAGAAATATGCAGGCAGACACCCATGGAAAATGTAACGTGTTTTGACTCGGTCAAAATTTTGCAGCGTTAGTCACCGTAAAGTTAGCATTCTGTGGCAGTCACTTGTTTTTCAACAGTTTTTTGTTTTAGCATGTTGTGGTGCAGTAGATGGATCCTTACTTCACTGTGCATATTGATATACTGAAGAAATACATAGCCTCAAAAGTCAATCAGAACAGTGGCTCTCAACCGGGGTCCTTGAGGTGGTCCTCAGGAAATTAGGGAATATTATGAACTATTATTTCACCATTCATTCACTATAGAAGTGAGTCCAAGGCGAGTAAGAGTCATCACAGTGACTATTCTGATCATTTTTCAAACTTCCGCCTCAGTGATCTCATCAGCTGAAGTTGACAGCTATAGAATTTTGGTCTTAATCACATCCAACAACCAATTTCTTTTCAGATGGAGACTATTGAAGTGAAATCTTATCAAATGGGGATCTGACACCTAGTTTGTATCAATGTAAGAGTCCTAGACATGAAGAAAGGTTAAGAACCACTGCATTAAAAAATGTTTGACTTTTTACTTTATTGTGGTACAGACCAGATCTATACTATATATTAAAAACGTAAGAGCTTCATTGTCAACTGATCCATGTACAAGTACATAATATGAATGAATTGTAGTTTCACCTGGTGCCAGTGGTGCATGAAGCAGTTAACATGATGTGCAGAAGACAACATAAGGTGCCAAACTGTTACTGTTAAACACAACTGTTGAAAAGACAAGTCAAAAAGAGACAAGTGCATAAACCATCTTCATACATTAAATAGTTTGTAACAGAATTTATCGTTTAACTTTAAAATTTACTAATGCACTATTAATGAAAAATTAAAAAAAAAGAAATGTTTGTGCACCATGTTAATGTAAAAAAGATGACCAAAGAAAATATATGGGAATTCAGTCAATCAAATATCAATATTATCAGCCTCAAATATCCAGTATCTGGTATACTGGTGTAGACGGGGATAACTTTTATCAGACACCTGTAGCAGAACTCTGTACATTTGACCTCATATTTGTCCTGCAACAAGTGATAGCATCATCTGTATGTTTTCCATCAGTATACCAGGCCATTTGTTTTAGTTTGAAACTTCTGCAAGCCTGCCTTTATTCTGTGGACTAACAATTGTTTGCTTTCACCCCATCTTAAGCTGACATCAGTCTCCTGTGATGATAGGTGGATGATGTTTACCAGTCAGCTATATTTTTGCATATACGGGAGTCCTAATTAGCGTTATATTAAAAACAAGTGCATCCTAAAGGTAACCCAGTTTAGATTTTTCATGGACGGCAACAGAATCTACTCATGTCAAGTATTGAGTATGTTGCCAGAAAAGGTCTAATTAGAGTTTATTTTCAATAAGATAAAGTCTCAAACATTTCTTAGTTCAATTTTATTTAGCTTTGCTGTTCAGTTTTTATAGGTGGTAACAATAAAGAAACATCACTGCAGTGCAAAAATACTTTAACATATAGTATTCAAAAACTTGATTGGCAGCATATGGTATGTCCTGCCAAAAATATATACATAATTATAGACAAAACTGTGACAGCTCTTACAAAAACCTAGATTACATACAGCAAAATGATAAAGTCACAGAGTGTGCTGCTGACTGTCCTTAAATGCGCAGTCTCCTCCCTCTAATCTGTGGGTCTGTGAAACAACAATAGAGCACAGCACTGACAAGAGGGAGCATTAGGTTTCTCTCACTAGTTCATGGCTGCCTAGTTACTTACAGTACTTTTGGTCGTGTCCAGGGTGGACACAGTCTGGTGAGAAATGGCAGAGGGGGGCTTCGACCCTTGTGAGTGCATCTGCACCCATGAGTACGCTATGAGACGCCTCATCAACCTGGTAAGTCATGGAACAAAGTGGTTTTCACAACATCCTCAGTGGCAGAATTATGACAGAGTTGAGATGTGGGGAAGGTCAAATGTTCCAAGTGTGCAGTGTGAAGTGAAAATATCTCTGGCAACGTCCAGATAGGGGAGCAAAGAGATTAATATTAGAGACAACTAGCAAGTACATGAAAGTCTCAGCCGGCAAGAAGGAAATAAAAAGCCGCCTGCTGACACTGAGCCAACATATCCTGGTTCCTGCTCAGTGTTTATCTTGAGAGCCTATCAGTTCTGCCTGGCTGAGACATTTCACTCCGTTGCACTGTGTGCTGTCAGGTTCGCATTGTGCTTGTAAATATTCTCCAGTTCTTCTTAATGGACAGTGCATTGAAAAAATATTTTAATTACGGTGAAGAATGAAAACAGCTTATAATCAGGCTGTGTCAGTTTCCAGGTGACCTCATTGGCTTTTTGTGCACAGGTGTAACTTGCGTGGCAAGCTGCAGTTGGCTCAGTTTTTAAACCGCCCTGGGGGTTTCTGATTTGCCTGCAGCAGGAGAGGGTGTTGTCTAAATAACTAAAGACTTTACACAGCATTTGTCAGTCAGATTTCTGCAGTATATTTTAGGAGGCGGGCGGATCTCAGATGGTTGTTTTATGCCATCCTCTTGTGATTATGTGCTGTTGGTAACATTAATGTGTGGCTCACTTGTTCGTTGGCTTAATGTAACAAGGTACTCATAAGGATAATGTCAGTTTTATTAGCAGTGTTTATATACCACCTTTTTTATATACCACCACAAATGGGGGCAGTGCAAACCACAGTAAAATAAGCCATTGCCAGGGCATCAAAGTCTTAACATGGAAGAATTCTAACATTATTTTTCCTTCTCTTCTCTTTTATTCAATCTACCTTGTCCCTTCTGTAATCTCTCTTTCAGCTCAGGCAATCTCAATCCTACTGCACAGACACAGACTGCCCTCAGGAATGTATGTATGACCATATTAGACCTCATTTAATTTTCATAATGTGTCATATCATGTTCTTGAATCAGAAACATTAGTGTAGATTACATGTGTGAAGTGCAAAGATGTGTTTTGTTTTGTTTCAGTGCCAGGTCCCACTGGGCCAGTCGGCGGAGGAGGTGAACTGACCCTCCCCATGATTCTGATGGGATGGGCGGTGCTGGCTCTGGTCCTGTTCCTGTTGCGCCCATCCAGTCTCAGGGGTAACCGTCCCACAGGAAAACCATCTGGACCCCACAATGTCAGTATAGATCACACTACATAACATTGGTGATTTTTAAATATAGGTTCAGTACTGCTCTGCCTTTTGTTTATCATGACAGTTTACCTCAAAGTACCACATGGCTTACCAGAACCTTCTACTCAACAGCGATCTCCCTCTAGCCAGCTTTCACCTTATTTAGGTTTTTGCAGTGAAATAAAAAGATGTCATGTAGATAATTACCCAGTTAAGGTTAACGAATCAGCCATTCCTTATCCATTGACCCCCAAATTCACCCTTGTGTGGTGTTTTGCCAAGTTTTCTATGCATGTCTTTTGCTCTGTGTCTTTTGGATGCCTGCTGCTTATGGTCTGGCACCTGGTTGCTACCTTTTTTTTTTTAAAAAAAATACCTGACCTCACCTGAGGTCATTTAAATACACCACCACACACTGAGAGTGGTTCCTAAGTGATGACGGAGAGGGTTTATTTCTGTATGAGTCTATACACTGGCTGTGGCTCAGAGGTAGGGTGGGTCATCCACCAATCAGAAGATCAGCACTTTGATTCCCGGCTCCCCCAGTCTGCATGTCAAAGTATCCTTGAGCAAGATACTGAACCCCAAATTGCCCCTGATGGTGCTTCCATCAGTGTGTGAGTGTGTTAAAAACTGATTGGCAGGTGGCACCGCTACCAGTGTGTGAATGGCTGAATGTGACTCGTAGTGTAAAAAGCGCTTTGAAGGGTTGGATGACTAGAAAGGGGCTATACAAATGCAAGTCCATTTACATTGGTTTTTAGGAAAATGCACAGTATACCTTCTAAGATACTATATCAGACCAAGTTTACATGCATGGTCATTAAATTAAGATAAAAATGATAAAAAATCATCACCATTTGATGAAAACTATAACCCTGGATTGAGAAAATGACCAAAGAAACCAAAGAAAATAAGAAATGTCATTAGCTTAGGTTGGTACTTCATTTGTCTCATGCTAGTTATCAGGCTATCTCTTTTAAAGTGACAACTATTTACTGCCTTGTTTTTAAAGATGAAATACTGAGAAATGCATAGAAAAATTACTCATAGTTACTGTTATAAAAGAATGAAACCCTTTGCACACAGCATGTACCTCACATACTTTGTGACCACACTCTGCTCATAAAAGTATATGACCAAGGGCTGTGTGCCACACATTGCTCGTATCTTTGTTAATGAAAGATCCCTGATCATTTATGTTATTATTATATTGTGTATTTTATGTGTCATATTTTAATGGGCTGAATGTAAGATCACTACCACAAATACCATTTGATTAATTTGTCAGTTTTTAGTTAATGTTATTGCTGTTGTGTCGTCTTATTTTATTCTTTGACAGCCCCTTTTACAGAGGACATTTCAACTTTGACGTCATAGCAGGAAAACCTCAAGTGTTTTGTAAGTCATAACAGTGAGACAGCATTAACAATACCGGCACTGTGAAACTGAAGCAGCTAAATGGATTGTGACTATCATTTCTACTTGTACTTAAAGATCCCAGAATGTCTGCCATAAAAAAGTCCAGTGATTCAAGTTAAATTTCAGAAATTCTCTTGGTGCACTTAAAATGTCAGCTGTCCTGAGCAGAGAAAGGTTGCTACATTATTGTGTCAACATTATTGTTTTGTTTCATTTTGTTATAGGCCTTGTCCACACACATGCAAGTATAACTGAAAATGTAGCCTTTTCTATGCGTCTAGGCGTTTTAAGTGAAAAAAGATGATTTGCAAAATTGCTTCCAGGGTGAAGACCTCTAACCTGCTAACAGGTTTTTTTTTTAACATGTTCACACATAAATGTACAGTTACTCTTTCACTATATTGAGAAACAGATGTGTCGGAATGAGCTACAGAGGTCACTGCTCCAGGTAGCCCTATGGTAATAGCTTTGTTTCGGGCTTCTGATTAGCCAACATCATTGTCGTCTGTTCTGCGTGGCTTTAGAGTTACGGTTATATAGCCGTTGGTTTGGCATGCTTTTGATAGAGCTTCAATTGCAATTTTCATTTTGACAGGAATTTTCTATAATGTCATGTGTGGATGGACATTTCTTAAAGAACACGTTTCTGGACATTTTTAACGTCATAATTCAAGAACAGAAGGGGAGACATTTGGTCAAATACTCAATTGATGACACTAATCTTGGGTGATCTTGAAGCTGTGCCGATTATATAGACCTTCTGCGCTGCCGGGTTGAAGATGCGTGGGAAGCATCCATGTTTTAGAATTTGTAGCTTCTTTGCAGCAACATCTATGTTAGAAGCATTGTGTACTGTCATGGCTACAGCTGTCTCTGATCTGTTCCTCTGGTAGTCCACCACAAGTTCATTGGTTTTGCTGATACTGAGTTTTCAGTGATTGCCTTGCACCATCTCTAACAGTCCTCTAAAGAAATAGTCTTCAGGTGAAGATGGCGTGTTTCTTACTGGAAATAATTCACTGGAGTCATACATGTCAATATAGTGATAACTTCTGTTTTGCCAAAAATACACATAATACCTTTTATTAAATACCCGCTAACTGCTACTGGACTGGTTGGTGGGGGCATACAACCACAAGGCAGTTTTTCTCTGTGCTGCTCAAGTTACAGGAAGCAAAAGTTACCCAAATGCAGAAGTCTTTCATGCAGTTGCTGTGTTTGAGTTGTTAGGTCAATATTTGTAAAGATGAGCACATATCTCCCAAAATCAGGAACCAGAGACTAAATGTTTATTCTATGATGTGAAACAGAGCTGTATTTTAACAGTGACTCAGCCTCTTGGTGTACACAACCAGATAAACATTTGCTGATTTCTTGTGTACATTTAGTCCAAATTTTAAGCTCAACTAGTAATAATATTATCACAGTATTGGTTTCAGGATAGCACCATCAACACTCTGAACTCTTTTCTATTGCATGGACTTAATATTCCCTTGTCTTGGTTCGCAGAGCGATGGAAGAGAGCCTCCAGCACCACCTGTTGACTAACAGTGGAGAGTACCAGCACTCACCCACCCGCTCTGACTGGAGCTGCACAGTTAGCTAGTGACTGTGACCAGGACAGCACCATCTCCCCGTCATTCAGATATCTTTTGCTTTTCTCCTATTTTAATGCCATTGTGTTTTGGGGTAGATCTGTCTTTGATTTCTGTTACTAGAGTCCAGCTGATACTGAATTAATGAGGCCAATACAGATATATTCCAAAGTTGTGAAAAATCTTTTTTTTTTTTTTTTTTTTAAATAAAAATAAAGCATTTGGGCAACAGAGGCCTAGGCAGCATATTTGACAATGAAAAAAACTTTGGAAATGTCTTGGGAAATTGAATAAGAATACAGAAAAACATTTACACACTCATAAAACTTAAATTAAGAGCAATAATTACAAAAAATATATATTTTTTTTATATCTGTAGACATATACAAACCAATTTTGACTGATAATATTGTCCATCAATATTGGCATTTTGATATTTCAGCTGGGCTCTATGTAGTATTGACCAAGTCTTTAATCAGAAGGCTTGGCATTGTTCTGGGTCGATCCCTGTTCGCAGCTCTGGTACTGACTAATATGCAGAGACTCAGACGTGAACTCAAAATGAAGGAATGTGTCATATCATGTTTTGGTGGAGACGGGAGGGGTTCTTAAATAGTTGTTTGAGTGCTTACTGAGTGATCTAGGGTGACGGTTTAAACATTCCTCTCTTTCTACTTTAAAGTCACAACTCTAAACAGTGCCAGTAATGATGTCATATCACATAATGTTTTAATAGCATATTTAAACCAGCAGAATGATTCAGTTCAATGTACTGAGTTTATATGAAAAAGAATAAATTCTGAATGGAGTGCTGCAGGGATGACATTTATTTGTAGGCCAACACTGAGGTTAACATCTCCCTTGTTCCTTTGTCAAAAGTCCAATGGGATGTTCCTGTTTGATTTTGGATTAAATCCTAAATGCAATAGCCAGAAGTAAAAAGCTAAAGTTAGGCTACGAAAGAACTACACTATAGTCACATGACTTCAACTCCGCCACTGCAACGAGGCTGTAAAGTTGTGTTCGGTCTTATTTGGCCACTTGTTAGCAACTGCCTTTTTAAGGAATGTAAAAGCTTCAACATTTATGAGTGGGGTATCTACTGATGGATTTTACATTGTAGAACAAACCGTGAATGTCCCTAAAGCTTGTGTCAACCACCGACCTTATTTTAGGCATCTAACCAAAAACACATCCAGAAAATTCATTGACATCAAGACAAGAGAACTGGGAGTGCTAACATACTCATTACTGGGTTTTTGCACTCAATCCTGCAGCACTCTATTAGGATTATGATAACATGGCATATTCTTCTGTGTTTACATCCAGGCTTCAATCTTATACATACTCCAGCAAATAGTCCGGTCTGTTATATGATCTATAATTTTTAAGAACATGTCTGTCCCTTTAAGTAACTGTTTGTTTGGTCACTGTAGTAAAAGTGATTCTTACAGTAGTGACCCATCTGTTTAAAAGGATTAAGATATGACCGTTAATTGGTCACGTTTCAAACTAAGTTCACATAGCCAAAATGAACTGGAAACAGGTGTAAAGATGGGGTTTGTTAAATGTGGTCATTGTGAAACAATATACTCAGCACAAGCATTTTAATCATATCGAGGTGATACCATGTACTGTAATTGTTTTGTGGTTAAAAGGTAAAAACCTGACATAATAGTAGCAGATCATCATATTTTATCAGCACTTTTGTTGTGATGTTGTTTCCTTATGAAGGTGTGTTCTGATTCAGCCGTTATTTCTTTTCTCGCTGAGAATCGCAGCAGTCTGTGATTAATGGGAGCAATCCAAAGTTTCTACTTCACAACTTTTGTGTGAAAATACGTCAAAGGAAAGGAGCAGCTTAAACTGCATTTTCAAACAGTGCCAATGTGAATTTAAATTTCTGGTCTCAATTTAGAGAATAACTTCTTGTGAAAGAAAAGCAATATTTGAGCTCATTTTTACTTTGAGATAAGATGACAAAGTTTTCTGTCACGTTTTCTCATTAGGGTTATTTTCTTGCTAAATAAGTGATGACTTCTACATCTAAATACTTTTATAGAAGGTTTGTCAGCTGGATTAAAGGTTGAATTATAATTAGTGAAGAGAAAAATAGAAACCTTGAATGCACAACAATGTAATGGTGAATGTTGTGGTGTTCCATAACCATGTGTATAAATGTGGATGGATATTTAGAACACAGTACAACAGCACCACAAACTACAGCCTCAATACTACAGGAGAAAATCAACCCTTTTTGATACAATCTTAAGAAAAATCATAATATCACATCATAATAGGTGATATCTTTTTTAATATGTCTGTTGTTGGCTATTGGATTCTGGTACATACATAGAGGGTTTCCTGTTTTTCTAGTCACTGACTGTATCTTTGTCATGCCCCTGTCATGGTAACATGGACATGAAAGTGTGTGTGTGGGCCCTGGATTATGTTCTAGGGCACCTGTGATATCACAAGTTACATTGATTAGTCTTAAATTTGAAGTGTCTTTCTTGAATACATGGTGTAAGAGTTCAGACCTTGGATATGATCTGAGTTCATCTCAACCATCTCCAGTGGTTAGCTCTTAATAGCCATATCTGCAAACGTGATCTAAAACTGTCTTTACATCTTTCTATACTTGCTTGGGAGATGGCACAGAGCAAATACAAGGAGGGAAAAAGTTAAGTCAACCATAAGCAGTTGTATAAAATTAAGGGAGAAGCCACACACACTAGGTTGTTGAGATGGACAAGTGGAAGATCTGGTACCACAGAGACCTTGATTTACACTGTTTCTGTCAAAGAGAAAAAGGGCTTCAACTATGCACTTTTCCTATAACAAAACAAAAAAAATAAAAAGAATTCAGTCTTATTGCCCGGCTGTTTTTACTATAACCTTTTATGTTTCTGCATTCACCAAGGCAGATACACTTAATCTGTTTTGTCAATGAAAAATATTATTTTCTGGCTTTTAACATTTGACATAAGCTTGCAGACACCTGCAGCTGTGTGTATTTTATCAGTCCATAATCGCAACAAAGCATTATAAGTACATAACCATGTGGGATTTAGCTAAAACATTTGCTTACTTGTACTTTGATTTTTTCCATTTTAAGCTGTGGCATACCAACTCTACTTTTTAAAGAAATGTACTTTTTCTCCCCTCCAACATTTACCAGACAGCTATAGTTAATTGTTATTGAGCAGATTGCGGTTTTAAATACAAAACCTGTGATGATCTTAAAAACATGATGCTTTGTTACTCATGAAACTACCCCTTGACCAACCATAACATTAAAATGCTGCTTAGATGTGACTGCACTGTAGCAAACCATTAATGCAATATATAAAGATAAACCACAGATTAAAAATTAAATTAGGACTTCAGTTTGATGCGTTTTGAGTGTGTATTGCTAATTGATGCAGATAATTTAATACTTAAACTAAAAATTTGAATGCAGAAATTTTGCTTGCACTTCAGTTTCTTTTAAATTGTAGTACTAAAGTAGGAGACCTGAAAACTTCTGTGTAACACATTAGTGTATTATACTGTATGACTGTGATGGTGCTTTTGCAGCTCTGCTCTATCTGGAGCTTTGGCAGATATTTTTTTAGACGCCTGTCTTCAATAATAATTAGAGTTAAAAAAAAAAAAATTTACTCATCTCAGTATTATCAATTAACTATTCCAAAAAATGTTGAATAATAAAATGTCATTGTTGCTCTAAAATATCACCCATCTGGCAGGAAATATAGGTTACTTTTGTATGGCACTCTAATGAGACGTAATAAGCAAACTTTCTCTATAGTGACCTAGTGACTCAAATGTAATTCAAAAGTTTCACCACACTTGACACACAGAACACATCTCTTCATATGGGATTTTAGTGCTTTTTCTATTTTACATGAATATTTTTATGAAAAATTCATGATTTTCTTCAACCATTTTAATTTAATATGACCCAGTGACTCGAATGTAATACCAAAATGTATCACTGCACTGGACACAGTGTTCACCTCTTCACGTGGGATTTTAGTGCCTTTCCTATTTCTTATTTATAATTTTGTGGAAAATTCCTGATTTTTTTTTTTTTTAAACTTACATCAATGTGACCTAATGACTCACCTTTTCATATGGGATTTTAGAGGAAGTTTTTTTTTCCTGTTTATATTAATGTTGGGTCACATTACATACAAAGAGATGAGAAAAAAGTCATAAATTTTAATTGCAAATCAATATGGCTTGCATTCTGGCGTGCTAGTCAGCAAAATGCATCTTTATAATCCGTATTATATATTCGTGTTTTTATCTCATTCGGAACCTTTTCAGTGTCGGAGCTTTGGGTTGAACAATTTTCTGAGCGTGCGCAGTGTTGAAACGGAACTGCCCTCTACGTTTCCCAGGGTTACCATCAACAATTCAGTTAGCCCACGTTAGCTTTGTCAGTTTGCCTTTAGATTTTATCATTTAGGAATAGCTGTATGGTATGTATTGAATCAGACAACAGTCATGTGCCAGTTAAACTTAGCATAATGCTAATGTAGCTATAACGTCTGCACAGGAAGCTTAGTAGCTTTTTACCACAGTGAACTAGTAACACCAGCTAGCATGCTAATCTCGGTGAACGCGGTCAGAGGAAAGTGTTGATAGTTTTCAGAATGACAAATCAGCAGTTCCTGGCGTACACAAAAAGCCCCAAAACATCGAGAAGAACAACATTTCAGGTAAAAGCTTTACTGTGTGCAGTCTGAATGCCCAACAAACGACAAAGGAGTGGATTAGTTAAATCGACAGCCTTCTGAAGACGGTTATGAAGAGTCATGTTAACATGACATTATGTCTTTGTAGGATGAACTTCAGGCTGCCGTCTCCGCCAGGGCGAGCAAAACAAAACCAGACCAGTACTCGTACTCTGATGACTTCAATGAAGATGAAGATGGTAAGATGACAGAACATAAAAAATAACTTAATAATTAAAAAGGCTTGTGTGCGTGATTCGGCAGAGGAGCAAAGTAACTCAGGACATTTACTCAGTTTTGAGGTACTTGTATTTTACTTGACTATTTTTATTTTCTGCTACTTTACACGAATACTCCACTACATTTGGGAAGCCTTTTGTACTTTTTACTCCACCAGGCTACATTTATTTGACAGTTTTAGGTACTTTGAACTTTAAAATGAATGATACAAAATATATGAATAAAAACTAATAAATTATGATGTATTATAGGTTGAGCTACCCCACGATATACTGTATAATGTAATCATAACTAGCCCCACCTTTACAGCTGTAACATGAATGTGATGTACACATTAATGAATGACTTACTGTAATCCAGCAATACAATATATATTATTATGGAATAGGCCATTCTGCATGATAGGTACTTTAACTTTTGGTATTTTAAGTATATTTGTGATGCCAGTACTTTTATTCTTTTACTTGAGTTAGATTTGAAATGCAGGACTGTTACTTCTAACAGAGTGTTTTTACACTGTAGTATTGCTGTTTTTTCTGAAGTTAAAGATCAGAGTGCTTCCTCTACGACTGCATGTAGGCCTCGCTTTTGTTTACTTTGTAACTGTAGTCTGTCACCTTTACCTGTTTCTAATGGTAGTTGATTTCTATGCAGCAATATGCCCTTCCTTTCACTCCACTTTGTGTGAGTTACTTCATATTTGTATGCATGTAATTGTGATTCACAGCAAAATGCATTCAACAAATTGAAGAAACTGTGAAGAGGTTTTCAAAAAAAATCTCTCTAAAATGGCAGTTTTTTTACAGCAGTCATTCTCCACAGGGGTACTCAAATGCAGTTGCGAAGGGTCTGTCAAGTAGTTCATCTTTTTTTTTTAAATAGATAAATAAATAAAATAATTAGGATTTGGTAAGCCTCTTGAATGTACACAGGCTGAGATCAATGCAAAATTTGTGTATTAATTTAAGATATCTGTGCACAAAAAAGGTGCTCTAAGTGCAAAAAAAAGTCTGAAACATTTGCGGCTCTTTTCACTCACTCTTTATCTTCTTATTCTGCACTTTGAGCACCTTTTTTGTGCACAGATGTCTAGTTTGTTTATTGTACCGATGCACCCAAGACAAACCTTTTTTTGCCCCAAGTAGGCATCGTTTCACAGCAGCTCTAAGACTTGGAAAGCCTCTTGACACAAATTTGATTTGTGATTTTTGTTACTAAGCTAAATAATTAGATCGACTTGACTAAAGTGCTTGAGTAGAGTGTGTGAAATCTAGTTAGCCAGAGAGCAGACAAGTCAAAGTATATAGTCGTACAAATGTTACCTTCACTGAAAAGGTACTAAGCCAAAATGTTGTCAACGTCAGCACCACTTTATTCTATGTGAAGAGATATTGTCACAATATCCTATTCTGTGTAATTAGCAGTGTCAGATAACATCAGTTTTGAAACAGTCCAATGAAGACATTTGTAAAATGTCACGTGATGTAAATGACAGCGTACTTGAGATTACTCTGCTGTAGGGTTAAAGCAGCAGAAAAGTTGGGATACGCTGCTACACAATTCTCCCCCGCCAATGTCAGTATGATGAAGGATTTCTATAACTGCTTTGCAGCAGAAAATGACGGATGGAGTAACAGCAGAACATCAACACAACAGACCGTATGGCCAAAACAAACACAGTTGCTGTACTTTGTACTTCCTCTTGCTGTTGTCAGGGTTTGGATAACATTTTTTATTGTCACCTCACCTTCGACTTAGATAGATGCATATTCAGTGTGAAAGTTGGAAATACTTGCTTGTTCACTTTCTACTTACTTTTTCTGTAGTTTTCAACCACATCTCACAGTCTTCCTCAGTAGATGGAATTTGCTCAGTTGGCCAGCAGCCATCTTCTTAGGAAGGGATGCTAAGATGCAGTTTAAGGCTCCAGAAAAATCTAGGAACTAAGTGGACCTTGAGTTTAGAGTGTTTTGTCAACTTAAATAGATGCAGTTTAATGGTCGGTTATGTTGTCATTTACTTGTCACTTTCTATGTTTCACAGATTTTTTGAATGAACAACTCAAATCAAGAAAAAAGAAGGCCGGTGCACTGAAGTCTGGGAAGAGTAAATCCAAAATCAACGACTTTGAAATTTCAGACGATGAAGGCAAACATGGAAGGACAAAGAGAGTTTCATTTCTGAAATCCCAAAGAATCGGCTCTTCCTCAGAAGACACAACAGCATCAGAGTCACGTGAAAACGATCCACCCGACTCTTCCACCGGTCAACACAACAATTATAATGACTCATTTTCATCACAACGCTCCACAAATGCCAGCGAAGATATCATACGATCTAAAAGCAGTGATGGGGAGTCTCACGATCCTCAAATCACAGGAGAGAGCTCAAGTATATCTCTGTCATATCAAACATCAGGTGACACTCTAATGGACATGCCGTTACCCTTACCATCTGACAACAGTGTGATGGAGACTCCAGGTCCCAAGGAGAAGAGCAACTCTGTTCCTGGAGAAAGATCCCAGACTCCGCAGTTATCAGCAACTGACCTCAAACACGTGTCCTCAGCAGGTCTGTTTACACTGCTTCATGTATAAAGCCACAAAGGGCACATTACATGTTATTTGCCTGCAGATTTTAAATTTATATTTCCACAAATTCATTGATACAGACAGGGAGCCACCCAGGCCTAAACCGAGGCAAAGGACTCTTGGATTGAGCCTTCATGCTGCAGAGAAGATAGCTGAAGATGCTGAATCTCAGGATCTCAGCAGGCCCCAGACCTCCTCTATGTCCATTCCCCTTTCCTCTGACACGTCCAGCAACATCGCTGTAAGCAACCGCAGTCCACATGCATGTCTCATTGCTTGGATAGTCAGTATTTTAAAGGGACAGTTCACCCCAAAATCAAAACTACATTTTTTACTTCTTACCTGTAGTGCTGATTATCAGTCTAGTTTGTTTTGGTGTGAGTGGCTGAGTGTTGAAGATATCAGCTGTAGAGATGTCTACTTTCCCTCCAGTATAATGGAACTAGATGACACGCAGCCTGTGGTGCTCATCATGACCCAATTACTCAAGATAATCCACAGACCTTGTTGTGAGCTGTTTTATGTAGGAACTGTTTTCTTTCTACCAAGCTACACCCACCAGCCGTATCAGCACGTAGAAGGAAGCGAGCATCTACTGCTGTCTCATCTAGTATCACTGAGCTAGTTAATGTCACGGCCCAACTGAGGAGGACGCCATTAAAGTTCAGCTAAAGCACAAATTAATATGTGTAATTTGTAATGTGAGTTTGTCACACTACAGAAAAATATGTCACTAACCACAGAGCCAAATTTGAATGACTAAAAAAAAATCACGAGGTAGTATATAAAGTGCATCATCGAGCCATGATTTCACGCCCACCCGAAAAATCCTGGATGTAAAAACGGTGAAAAACAGTTTAACTGTTAAACTCAACAAGTATTGTCGAACATGTATGATATGTTTAGAAAGGAATCTCTGATTTTACTTTACCCTGACTTTTATGTTTACATCTTGCGCTGTCACAATCCTCCCGTCCATGAGTAGATGCACACTTCCTTCTGTGCATTGATACGGTTGGTGGGTGTAGTTTGGTAAAAAGAAAATAGATAAATTTCTCTGTGAAACTGCTCACAACAAGGTCTGTGGATTTTCTTTTGTAACTGGGTCATGATCTCTAGAAAGAGACACTGCTGTTGAGTTTTTCAAATGCATTTTTGGCGCTTTGAACAGCACAATATATATTGTATATTGGAACCAAGGCAGACGTCTCTGCGGCCGATATCGCCAACACTCTGCAACTCAACCCAAAACAATCTAGACTGATAAATAGCAGGAGAGGTAAGAGGAAGAATATGTATTAATGATTTTGGGATGAATTGTCCCTTTAGATTGAAACATCTGGATCAAGTGTTTGTTATGTTGTTTCACCGTAGTGGACAGAAGGAGATCACCCAGTTTCATTCAGCCTCAGCAAATCCTCTTCGAGTAAAAGTGACCAGTCACAGCTCTTCACCAAATCCACCGTCGATTCTGGATCCAGAGGTAATAATCTTCATCTTCAGCACCATAACCTTGATTTTTTAAATTTAGGTCATTTATTCTCTTGATTTATTTTCAATTATTGTTTTAGATGGCTTCATTTCTGATGACAGTAAAGAGCAGGAGAGAAAGTACTCCACATCATTTGAAGACTCTAATGTAAGTCATTCATTATCAGGTGTGACTGAAAGTGTCATGTCAGATATGCTCTGATTACTCACAGTCTCTGTAAATGTGTCACTGTCTTATTTCAGGCAGACTCAGGAGATCACTCACATCAACTCTCTGATGTCCATGAAAAATCACTTGATACCAGGTTGGTCAACGCGCTGTAATAACAGATACTTCTGTAGCCATGCGGATACAACAGAGTAGTAACTTAACTGACTGTCACATTATTTAAATTAGGACGTCAAGTTCCGTCTCTAAGACCACTCAGAGACCTCAGAGCGTGTGCTCCAGGAAAGTGGAATCAAAGTATTTGGGAACTCTCAAACTTCTCGATCGTAAAGTCTCACTACAAGAGTCTCAGCCTCAAGCAGCAGATTCACTCAGAGCTGCCGTTTACCAGGTCAGTGTGAAAATGAGCCCATGTTGACAGTAAACTTCGCTGCTGTTAGAAATCTCCACAGTGTTTTTCCTGTGTTCTGTGTTTTATTGTGATAACTATAGGCAGGCAGTGTGGTTCTTCTTAGCACCATCAAGAGGAGCTCTATCTTACACACAGGCTGATAATGATTTGATTAGAGGTACATGATACGTGGAATATACTAATCAAAAGATGAGTGTTAAACACTTTGTAATTTCTGTGTTTCTACATTATGCTCAGATTTCAATACATTATTATCATGAACCATGACTGTTGTGAGTTGCACTGAACCATATAACCCCTTAGTCTTACCTAACCTCTTACCCCTTTGTCTCATGAAGCCCAAGGCTGTCGGACGTGGTTACCTCGGGCCTAGGCTAACCTGTTAACTAAAGCCATGATTAGTGGGAGGGGAACCTATGGGCAGTGGTGTGGTGGAAGGTATTCACAGTAAACCCACTACTTTTCCTAGTTGTTCACAGTATACCCACCTATCAGTCAAAATAGCCACTGGAATATATATGAGAGTATACCCACTTCCTCCTCCATAACCTACCCATTTACCTAGTAATACACTCACCCAATAAATCACCATTACACCGCTGTCTGTGATTAATATAGTCAAATACTGTTTTTAGAGCCTCTTGGGTGGGTTCTAGATAAAACCCTAGGAATATAAATGGATTCTCGGTAGAAGCCCCTGGATGGGTTCTCGTTAGCACCCTTGGAAGGTGGAAAGGTTTTGGATAGAACCCCCAGAGTGGGTTCTGAGTGACAATAATATACCAAAGAAGTGTGTTCTCCTATTGGGACAAGCCTAAGAACCCTATATGGTTCTTGTTATCACCTTTATTTCTAAGAGTATTAAACGCTCCATTTATAATTTCTGTGTTCCAGTGTTTACCTCAGATTTTTATTACATTATTATCAGGTATCAGATACAGAGGAATGGATTCCAAAGAGCTAATTTGGGCTTGAAACATTGTACTTGTCCTAATGTAATAACTAACAAATTTAAAGGGAGAGTTTTGTAGTGTTGCCAGTCCTCATGAGGCAGAAATCTGAGGGGTTTTTTTTAATTCAGCACCTGGACAGCAAAGACGTGCGTGTGTTTTGTACACACATTTCGGTAGAGGGCATTAGAGTCTCTACAATTTATTCTCATGCAACTAAAATCCCTGCCCACTTACATGTTCTCCCGACAGGAATGGCTTCAAAAGAAAAAGGAAAAGTCAAGAGAGAACATGCAGCTAAAGAAGAAAGAGGAAATGCTGAAAGAAAAAAAGAAAAAGGTGAATAATCCCTTTTGTAAATTGAAAGTACCGCACTTTCATAGAACACTAAAAACACAATTTTAACATATGTGCATCATTCACAAAACAAACAGCAAGAAGAGGCCAAAAAGGAAGACGCTGTTGCATCATATGAGGCTTGGAAAGAAAAGAAAGTAGAGAGTCTCAAAGCAAAAGCCAAAGAAAAACAAGATGCAATCAGAAAAGAGCAAAGAGCAGCTGAAGAGAAGGAAGAAAAAAGGCAAACCGCTAAACAGGTATGTTGATTCATTTATTTAACATTATTCTGAAGGGTAAAATAAGCACTTCTGTGGGAAGATATGCTGATCAGTAATATTCTAAACATTACAGGTGTTTGAAAAATGGAAACGTGAACGTGATGATCTACTCAAAGAAAAGCAAAGAAAGCAAAGAGAAGCTGAACGTAAACTTCAGGTTAGAAAACAAGAAGAGGAGGAAGAAAGAAAGAGAGACAGCAAATCTGCTACTTCTGACTGGTGAGTGTAAATGAGGTTTTACATTTACTATTTATTTATTTTTCTCATTTATTCAAAGGGTGATGAAACATTACCTCTGACTGTGCACTGACCTCCAATGATACAAAGTAGACAGGAAGGCCTACCTCTGCACAGGACCGCATATATATACTAACCTTTACCTGCAATGCTTGCCTAAGAAAAAGACAATTTGTCCTAAAAGTAGTCTTAAACATGGTTAAAAAATATCTTGAAGAGGTCTCAAACAAGCATTAAACTTAAGTGTCTGGTACCTGTAGTTATCTTGTGAATAAGTAAATAAATGAATACAGAAGTAATTTTGCCTCTGAAATAAGTAAATGAGGCTATGAAATACATCCTGAAATGAATGAATGAGGCAGTAAATATATGTAGATATAAATATATAAATGCATTCATATAGATATATAAATAAGTAAATAGGTAATGTTTTTCAAAGGACTACTTTTTATTGTGGGGATTTTAATTTCATAATTCCACATTATTTCACAGCTTTTTTATTTCCATCTGCTATCTTCAACAGAATGGGGCGTGGTTATCTCACAGACGTAGACTAAGGCACCAGAACAGCAATTAATCACATTCTCTTTTTTGATTTCATTGGCATTTTTATTTGTATATTAATTTAGTGTTGACTAGTTGAATGGCATTATATAGATTAGCAGTTAAATTTATCACCACACCTAACTGCTGTCCTATCACACTCAGACCTATCTGGGTGTGACTATGATCAACCACTAGATGGTAGTCAAAGCTTGATGATTAGCCACATTTCATTTCCTCTCACTGTCATCGTAAATGTTGTTACTTATGTTTTTTTTCTTAAAATGTTTAAGGAATGAAAAGAAGAAAGATGTCCTCCATGAAAAAGCCACAATGCAGCGCAAAGAAATCAAAAATAAAGCAGAGGAGGAACGTTACATGAAAGAAGAGAGAAATAAAATGGCTTTAGAGATGTATGAACACTGGCTGGTAAGTTGAATTACTTGTGGCACCAGAGATGAATGGCATCAAAGGAGGTGGCTCTTTGTATGTTTTTTAACAAATGGTCTCACTCACTTTTGGGGTTGATTTCCTCCATTATGGTGGCAGTTTTCTGAGATCTGCCAGCAGTGGTGATCCTCGACTCTGGGGATCCCAGGCAAAGAAGCTAATTGAAGCCCTGTCCTAACTGACAGTATCCAGCCATCATATGGTGACCATAAAGGGGCCCCACTTAGGGTGTTTTGGGGGCAGCAATGGTGCACTGTATAGTGCCTTTATAGGAGGTTTAATGGGTTTGTAGTTGTCATTGCAAAATGTGCCAGTATGAGTGGCTATCGAGGAGGTCCTTTTCTCAGTTCCCCCCCCCCGAGGTGCCCAAACATTTGCATGGTTTAACTCTTGTGATGGTGTACCCCTGTCAGCCAGTGCTCAAAGAAATATTTGTATTGAAGCCATCTGGAATATTTCTGTTTTGTTTGTTTTTTTTTTTACTAACAGGTACGAAAAGATTTGGAACAGAAGAGACGAAGAGATGAAAGACGAATACAAGCAATACTCCGAGACAGTCCACCTCCCCCATGGAGCCCTCCAAGTAAAACAATACCATTTCGAAAATAACGTTTGAAATTTAACAAACCAGCCTTATAACATCGGTGGGTTCTACGTTACATTTGAAGTTTTTATTTTTTCTACCATATGTTGTGTTACAAACATTGATAGCAGCTGATACGTTTTTAATATTCTTGTCAGGGTTTGTATCAGCCAGCAGCTTGCAGGTTTATATGTTTATATGTTTTTGATGAAATGTTGCAATATGTTTAGAAATTTGGAAAAATGTGTTCCTGCGACATGGTTATGTGTCAATGTCAACGGAATCTTGCAATAAGAAAACCCTTTTTATAAATGTGCTGGGCTGTTATGACCAGGTTATACTTCTGAATGTAAAGCAGCAATAAGAAAATTTTTTAATGTAAATGGTTAATATAATTGGTCTGCAGATTCACTTTACTGTTAATTGTTGAGCTGTTGTTGATGTCCACGTAAAGTTTGTTTTTGTCTATGAGAGTACAAGAGGCTCCAAAATATCACACAATCTTAGAAACTGATCTGTTTAACGCTCAGCACTTGTTTTATGTTAAACATGACTTAATTTGTGAATTTGTTGTTTTTATCTAAAATGCTGGTCATTTTTGCATGTCGCAGTTTTATGTTTTATTCATTATATTTGCGTTTTTTTTCCATCTTCGAAACATTTACTTTAGAATAAAAAAAAATTAAATTGAAAAAAGTCTCTAATGTTTTAAATGATGCATCAACACAACAAATTAACGAGGGCAACACTAAAAACTTTAAACTACTTAATTTTGCTTTGTTTTTTTAATGTATTGGTGGAAAAAAAATATCTTGCAGCAGCAGTTAAATTTGGGAAAATTTGGGAAAATTTGATAAGTATTGCATGCATGTTTGTGTGTTGATGTGTAGGGGGGAATAAAAAATTTAATAATAAAGGTAATACATATCTTTTTTTAAAAACAGCGTAGTGGTAATAGTAAGGAAGGAATTAAAAATAAAATTAATATTTACATGTGTCAGCTATTGTAGACTGGAGGGTCCTGGTAGAGATGCAGAGGTGGGGGCACTGACTGCAATTTGGATTTACAACTGAGACACAGTGAAATCTAATTGTTTTAATGACTGAGTGCTGTTAGGGATTAGTTTATGGCCTGCTGTTAGGACTGCTCCTACTCTGTTATCCAATAAAAGACTCTCCCACAAAGCTGGGAAAATGTTCAGATCCTACTATGTATGCCAATGCATACTGAAACAAAAGACATATGTATCTAAAGAATATGTGTGCTCCAGTTCCTTCTTTGAGATCAGGACTTAAGAAGCTTCAAAGACCTCTTTGTAGTCATCATGTTTGTGTAAAATGTGAGAGTGGAGATGCCTCTAGACTTTAAAGTGCATAGTGTTGTTGTTTTTTAAATGATGAACATACTACACGGCCAAAAGTATGCAGGCACCAGAGAATAAGAGCTCTATGTTATTAATATGGTCATAAGGCACCATTTTGATAATAGTTTGTCGGGTTTCATGCAAAAATATTTCATGGTTCCAGCTTCATATATGTGAGGATTTGCTGCCTTTCTATGTAAGCATTTCAATAATTGTATTCTTTTAAATAATCATAATAATATAATAATTGTGATTTTGCAAACCAAGCAATGGGTTAATCAAGAAATAATCAGTGGAATAATTCATAATGTGTAATTAGTTGCAGTCCTCGGTTACCAAATAGATTAAAACCCAGCTCCACCTCTCCAACTCTCACGGTAAAACCCTGTTTTTTATTCATACATGAGTAATTAATCAAATGATATATATAATATTATAACAGCATTGTTGGGAAGGTCTCTTTTAAAATGCAATAGGTCACACATTACTAGTTTCCCTGTTAAAAAATATAAGTAGTCTAAAGTAAATATTCTAATTACCTCATCAGAGTAATGTGGCTCATCACATTTGATTATTTTTTGAGTAGTTTCCTAATAAATGATTTAAACTGGGCACTAAAGCTGAAACATGTTTGGAAATAGGCTAAGAAAAGGCATTCCCTCATGGATAAAAGATTCAAAGCAACAGAATGAATGCTATATTCTAAATATAAACTTTTTACTGAGATAATAAATCTGGATGTCATCCCTTTGCAATCACCAAAATCTTTATCAGTAGCCTAACTGTAATTTAATTACATATTTTTCCTCAGTAACTGTAACTGATAACAGTTACATTTATTCTGTATTTTAATGCCATGTAACTAGTTAAATATAACTAGTTACTCCCCAACACTGTATAACAATCACAGACAACTTCTCTGCATTTGGTATTTTTACTTTCAACACTTTGAGTACATTTTCTGGATTATACTTTTACTTTTTGGTAACAGGGTGTTTTTACAGTGAGTGTGATAGTACTTTTACCCGAGTAAAGGGTGTGAATACTTCCTCTCACTGTATTCATACAATACATGCAAAAGCCCTGCAATAAATCCTGCCTTCATGAAGGTAATATTGGTCATCTTAAGTTAGCTGTTTAAGAGTTTATAGACCATTGAAACATATAAAATCATGCTTTTACGTTAAAACACCGTTGAGAACAATCTAATGATATAATATATAATAATTTAACAGTCACAGTGCCAATTTTTCTGTAGGCTATTCATGGATTAATAGAGCAGGCCTATGTCTTATTCTCTTTTTTTGTGCATCTTTGAGTACATAGTCCATATTACTCTCTTGTGCTTTTACTTCAGTAATATTTTCAATGCAGGACTTTTGCATTTTGTATTGGTACTTTTTGTACCAGGGTTTGTACCTTTTTGGATCTGAATACTTCCTCCACCGTCGTTAAGATGTTTTGGTTTGGTGCTTTAACTTTGAAAATTTCGCACCGGAAGTATGTCCTGACTGCCTGGTGTCATGGAGATCGCGGTGGTACCCTGGTAGACAGAAGTACCTCAGTCTAGGTGGAGGTAGTGATACGGGTAAAGTTGAGAGAGAAGCCCTAGTGGTGTGAGTTTGTTTGTCGAGCACCGGTTTAAGTGTTTGTTAGAGGCATTTATTTTTTGTAACAGTTTACCGGCCCCGGAAGCGACGGCTGTTTGGACACATTAAAGAGAGGAGCTAACATAATCTGCACATTCCTGAAGTTGACTGACTGTCGAGTTGGCAGAGGTAATGTAACGTTAGCTTATGGTTGCTAGCTAGCTAGCTGCTTCATCACAGAAGCCCATTCATTTGTTTCTTGTGTTGAGTCCGCTCACTCGCCGCTTTAGGAAAGAAGTGGTAAACTAGCGTAATTATGCTCATGTTAATGTGTAATGTTAACCTACAAGCAGTGACACTTCCTCTGTAGCACAGCTAACGTGAAGTAGTTAATAGGTATCTGAGATAAAAGGTCGTTTTTCGTCTGTTAGACGGGGCTGTGCTGCAATGAAAGGCTCTTTATTCCCTGCAAGGCTGAAACGGTGCGACTGGTACTGTAGCTCTGATTAACCATTACATGTGAAGGCTTGAACAAAAGGAGTTTAAGTTTAAGAAACGAAAATCAAAGTGTAAGAAAGAAACCAAGCTTAACTTTTCTGATAAAGATTTGCTCCCAGTAGTAAATCAGCCTGTGGAGGTTAGCTAAGATTTAAAAGTTGAGACACATATTTCAGCAAAGTGAAATATGTGGACAGATGAATGGAAATGTGCTGTTAAGAGTAGAACAGGGCTGTAACTAATGTGTTATTTTCATTCTCAATTAATCTGCCAGTTGTTTTCACATTGAAAAATTCTTTAAACCCAGGGGGGTGTCTTCAAATTGCCATTGCCCCACCAGCAATCCAACCTAAAGAAGTTAACTGTCACATCAGACAGAGGCAGAAAATCCTCATAATTGATCTGCAGGAAGAAGTAAATGTTTGGCATTTTTGCTTGAAAATGAATCAAAATTATTGCCAGTTGTTCTCTGTTGATCAGATAAATGATTAATCGATCGTAAAGTCTTGACAAGTAATTTGAGCAGGAATTCTGAAAATGAGAACATACACATTCGATCAAAAGAGACCAAAGTAATTTTTCTGATGGAAACTTGCCCTTTAGAGCATGTCAGCCCATAAAAGTTGTTCTGTTAAAGTATGTGTCAGGAAAGTTAGAAACAACATAACTAGTACATAATTAGTCCACCAGAAAGCACTGACAAGTCGATTACCATATTGCAAAATGTCTTGGTCAGGCTGGCTGCCAGAGGGGTCAAAGGGTAAGGATGACCCTGGCCCAAAGCCCGGGGGAGGGGGCCCATGCAAAGGTATATGCACCAATGGTGGGGTTGGAGTGGGTGTGGATGTGGCCCACTTTGAAAAATGTCCCCCTGTCCATAATTCCCAATGGCTGGCCAGATCTTTGTCACAATTCTTTAAAAAACACTTTAAAAACTAAGGTATGCATTTAGAAATTACTATTGGCCAACTGCTATGTACTATATTATTGGATTTTCTAAACTCTCATATATTCATACCATCACTGGCCTCAGAATCCTACCATTGGTCAGGCTATAATACAGAAAAAAAATTAAAATTCTGTTGTGAAAGGTCTATCTACTGTCTCATGCTCTGTGTTTTCCTCTCTATTCTCTCCTCTCTCTACATTTGCAGATGTTTCAGATTAAGAGGATCTGTTGCATTGGTGCTGGGTATGTAGGAGGCCCAACATGTAGTGTGATCGCCCACATGTGTCCAGAGATCACAGTGACCGTTGTCGATGTCAACGAGTCCCGCATCAAAGCCTGGAACTCGGACACTCTGCCCATATATGAGGTATCATTATTAATGTAGTTCTTCAAAGAAAATGAGCTGAACTTTATTAACAGGATTGATAAAATGTTAACCAGGAGTGGGTCATATTTTATTAGTGTTTTTTCCCCTACATTCTTATCTGACCTCTGAGAGTCATATATCTTGAAGGAGTTGTTGGCTCATTAGTTTAACTTAATAACAGGGTTGAAAAAACTGGTGTAGCTAGACAACCATTCCAACCAGTGTTTTTGCACAATATTACTCCATAGTGGGCTGAATGAAACATAAATTAGTTCCAGATTTTTCAGTGTTGTAACTTTTCTACGTCAGCCACAACCACAAGGTATTACATCATCATGACTAGTGTAAAGGGCAGTCGATGACCAGTCATTGAGAACCCGCATTACATTTGTTACTGTTTGTGCCATGTTTGTCCTACACATTCAGTGACACACCCTCCCTGTCTCATTTTTCCCACTTCCTCTCACTGTAGCCGGGTCTGAAAGAGGTGGTTGAATCATGCAGAGGGAGAAATTTGTTTTTCTCCACAGACATAGACTCAGCCATCAGGGACGCAGACCTCGTCTTTATTTCTGTGAGTCCATCACACACACCCCTCACACACATGCTGACACACAGTTTTACCAGCTACAGAAATATATCTGACATTTATGACACATGGGTGAATTTATTGGAATGGCTGCACTTCCCCCACAGGTGAACACGCCAACCAAGACCTATGGGATGGGGAAGGGTCGTGCGGCTGACCTCAAGTTCATTGAGGCGTGTGCTCGGCGGATTGTGGAGGTGTCTGATGGCTACAAGATTGTCACAGAGAAGAGCACAGTCCCGGTTCGAGCTGCTGAGAGCATTAGACGGATATTTGATGCCAACACCAAACCCAGTCTCAACCTACAAGTGTGTATTATCGCATAAGAAGGAAACTCTGATGTCTGTTGTTCTGAAAGTTTCTAAAGTATTCGTGTCACCGCTTTAGGTGCTGTCCAACCCAGAGTTCCTTGCAGAAGGAACGGCAGTGCGGGATCTGAAGGAGCCAGATCGTGTCCTGATTGGTGGAGATGAAACAGCAGAAGGTCAAAGGGCAATCAGAGCACTCTGTGCTGTCTATGAACACTGGGTCCCCAAAGCACGAATCATCACCACCAACACATGGTCGTCTGAGCTGTCTAAACTGGTGAGTGTAGTGTGGTAACTAACAATATCTTTTATTAGTTTAATTTGCTGATTATTGTCTCACTCAATTAATTGTTGTGACCAACAGTCCATGACAGAGCTGTATGGAGAAATCGCCCAATAGAAAGCACTTACAGGTTGATTTTACGCTGTAAAATGTCCCCTTCAGTATATGTCTTGGTCACAATTCTTAAAAAAAATCTAAGGCATCCACATTCATATTATTTATGTTACGTGCTAAATTTAGGCAAGACGAGTGGGATTATTTAGGGTTAGGGTAAGATTGTCATGGTAAGCCAATTAGAGGCAGAGTAAGGCGGACCATTCAGTCACTAGCCTAGGATGCATACTGGACTGATCCCCAGAAAGGGAAAGGGGGAAACATACCCAGCAGTGCAGGAGCAACATTAATTGATAGTCTTGTTATACTCAGTCTCTACTTCTCCCTCTTTTGTTAAGACAGGAAGCCTCAATTCATGTCATTTTGCCTTGTTCATTAAAGTTAACCTTGTGAAAATATCCTTCCATCACATGCTGTAGTCCTTGCTGTCGGCTTCTTCAAGCTATGTTGCCCGTCACCCAGAAACGATCTAATAAACACACAACCACCATTGCCATGTTTCTTTTTGTCAAGCTTGTCTGACTCAGCAACAGTAACTGTTTCCTCGACTTTTTGTAGTTTTCGTGAGTACAATTTTTTTTAAAAACATGGTATGTGCTTGTGTAGGCAGCCAATGCATTCCTGGCACAGCGAATTAGCAGCATCAACAGTATCAGCGCTCTGTGCGAGGCCACCGGGGCTGACGTGGAGGAGGTTGCCAAGGCGATTGGTATGGACCAGAGGATAGGCAGCAAATTTCTCAAAGCCAGCGTAGGTAAGAAATGCATCCAAAAGATGTTTAAAGTGAGCTTCTGTGTAAAGTTGATTAATTTAAACACAGATTAAGTGTTGCCTTTTATCCCTTTGCTACTCCAACACTTGGGCAGGTTTTGGTGGAAGCTGTTTCCAGAAGGACGTGCTGAATTTGGTGTACTTGTGTGAGGCCCTCAACCTTCCTGAAGTAGCTTCCTACTGGCAGCAGGTGAAAACTATATTGCATACTACATATTTTTTTTATTTTTTTATGTTTTTACTGAAGGTTCTGTTCCTTAATTGCTGTTTGATTGATTTTGTCAGGTGATCGACATGAATGAGTACCAAAGGCGGCGGTTTGCCTGCAGGATTATTGACTGCCTCTTCAACACTGTTACCGGTAAAAAGATTGCTCTGCTGGGCTTCTCCTTCAAAAAAGACACAGGTGACACAAGGTTAGTCTCAAGTCATGTTTTTGTTTTTTTGTTCCCTTCTCACACCCTTGTAGACATTTGCCGCCTCCCTGTTCTTTGTTTTTCATTCTGTATTTCTTTGCAAAAGCTCTATGATGTTGATCATTAACCTGGGAGATTGTTTGTATGATCACACTTTACTTTACATGAACACCTGCCAACACAATGTGGTGAACCCTGGGCCCCAATCAGGGTTGACACTGAAGTGTGTGTGTTTCTGTTGCAACTCTAGGGAGTCGTCCAGTATCTACATCTCTAAGTATCTGATGGATGAGGGAGCCAAGCTGTTCATCTATGACCCCAAAGTTCTCAAGGAACAAATCATTCATGACCTCTCCCAGCCCAACATCTCAGAGGACAACCCAGAAAGAGGTGTGTGTTCTTACCAAGGTTCAAATGCAGCTTCGGAAATGTCTTTTTTTAAATTTCTTTTTTGGAATGTATTGTATATGACTTAATTACACCAGACACAGCAGAGAGTGTAGAGGACATGGGGTAAAAGGGAGAAGACATGCCTCTAAGGCTGGACTTTATGTGCTTTAGTGAGTGTCTTAAACCCTTTGGCTGCTTCCAGTACCATCCACAATTAAAAAAATTATCAACAATTTTGATGATATTCTAAGTCAATTTTAGGAAAAATGCCTAAAAATAACTGTTCCAGCTTCTGCAATGGTGAATATTTGCTGGTTTAAGATATGATGGAACTTCATTTATCCTGGGGGAAAGTGTTGTGCAGCAGTCACAATACAAAGCAAAGTATCAATAAGGTTCAAATTCAAATACACACAATACCAAAATTCTAACAGCTTAACGATAAAGATCATTTTTCATGCTGTTGCATACAGTTATGTATGTACAATATGATAGGTACTTCTGTGATATTGGATTTAATATCTGTTGGTTTTGGCTGTCTCACAATTTTCTGACATTTTATAGATCACACAATTGAGTAATAACAGGCTGATTTAAGTGGAAACAGATAACTTGTGTTGGTAGTGGCCAAACAGTGAAGTTATATCCATCACATAATGCCATTGGGTCAAAAAATACCCTGTCCCATAGACTTACATGGCAAAAGAGACGTGTGTGAATCAGTGAATACGTTTTCTTCTCCATTCAGTCTGATAACATTTCAAAAGTCTAGAAGAGCTGCACAGTTGAATAATTTTATCCCCCCTCTGAAGTAAGTGCAGCACTAAATAGGAAGTAGCTGGCACAGGCAGCCAAAGTCCCTATTACACCTACTCTATGGGCCACACAGTGTGGAAGCTGTGCCGGTTTTTCGGGTAGTTTTATACACGGTCATCATGCTATAGTCATTACATTGTACAGTCAAAATTTACTTCATAATGATAAGTTAAAGCAAAAATCTTTTCCATTTCAACTTTCATCACAAAAAGCATTTGAGTAGTTGCAGCCTTAGGAGTTATTCATATTCGTAATTATGTTTTGTGGTTCTTATTGAGTGATCTTAGTGATGATTGAGTGATTTTGTAAGGATGAAAGAAGTCATTTCATATTTCTTAGGAAGGCTAAGCTGTAGGGATCACTAGCTGAGGTTAGAACTTTCGACTCTTCACTGACACAGACTTGCCTTTTTTTCTTCTTAGTGTCAGAGCTGGTCACTGTGACCTCGGACCCTTACGAGGCCTGCCAGAGTGCACATGCATTGGTCATCTGCACCGAGTGGGACATGTTTAAGGTCACAATCACACATTGTTTTCTTACCATCTTATAACTTGCTTCATCTTGGGGAACAAAACACCTGTAAGTCATCTTCCCCCTTTAATTCCGCCACAGGAGCTGGACTATGAGAAGATTTACAAGAAGATGCTGAAGCCGGCCTTTATCTTTGATGGCCGCAGAGTGCTGGACCACCTCCACCCTCACCTCCAGAACATCGGCTTCCAGGTGAGCAGAAGACACACCACTGTTACACATCTCACATAAAATGAAAGTTTTTGAACTCAGTGCCATATGGAGCGACTACTGCTCAGCCTCCATTGTTTCAACCCAACTGCCAGAAAAAGCATTGGTATTGTACGTCCTTCAAACCACTGATATGTTACATTTGCACGTTTTTATACTTTACATTTCAGCAACACTGTGGTTAGGTGTTGGTACCAAAAGACTTGGTTATTGTTTATTAAAAGAGGTTTTGACTTAATATACCCATTTTGGATGGCAGCTAGCAGCTAATGCAGCAGTGTCTAAGTAAAGAACAACCGCTTTTCGTGGCACTGAATCAGCTGGAAAACAGCAGTGGGTCACTTAAAAGCAGCTGGAAACACAGTGATGACTTGCTACAACACAACCAATTTTGTTGTTTGTTGTTCTCGAGCAGTGGTCTGTAGCTTAGCAGGAGACACGCCAGCCACCATCCCCTCCCGATTCATTGACAAAGTCAGCTCACTGTGACTGCGTGACTTTAGACACATTGATATGATACAATGAACAATGATTCTCCTCTGGCGACTGGGCTGATTATTATTTCACTGCTGTTTTCTGTCCACAGATCGAGACCATCGGTAAGAAAGTGACAGCAACACGAATCCCCTACACCCCAGCAGCGGTTTGTCCTCGCATCACTGCCAGTGAACCTCCTACCAAGAAAGCCAAAGTCTAAAACTTACTCCACCTCCACACATGCAACACATTCCTCTCACAACCGTTGTATTTCTGGTGAAAATTTTCACTCAGGTCCAACGCCCTCTTTTGTCGGTATGTGCCTAATGATCAAAAAGGCCAAAACAGCATGACTAACTGCTCCCCTGTGTTACGTCTGAAATGGAGAGGTAGAGCCTTCTGTCCAAATTTGTGTGAATGTGATCCATGAATGTGTTAGAGTCTTTGGAAGATGTTCAGTGATATTTCATCACTTAACAGTTCATTTCAGACATTTCATGTCAAATAGCATTAATCAATCTAACATTTCAGATGCACCGTCTATTTCAAATGAACACGATTAGTGTGTCTACTTTTTTACAGTATATACTGTATAATCAAGTATTGTTGCTAAATTGCAAGAACAATTTTATACTATTTTTTAAAAATATTTTTATAAAACTATCTTACTGTATGTTAATCAGTAATGTCCTCTGTATCAGTGACTGTTTACTAAAAACAGCAATGCAATAAAATGTGATGTGTGTCCTTACTATGTGCCTGTTGATTACACATTGATGGAAAGAAGGAAAAAAGTGACAAATTAAAATCAGCAAATGTGAACTGTTTTAATTCTTTAAATATAAATACACATGTTAAGGATATGTTTTGTCTAAACAATCAGTTTACAGAATGAACACACATCTTTCCAGGTGTACAACAATTTTATTATGTTAGAAAAAGTAGTTTTGAGCCCAAATAGTTGGCTTTTTTTCCCAGATACAGATATCAAAGTACCTGTATTGTACCTGACAAAAAGCCAATTTAGGGTTATCTCATACTTTTTCCAATGTGACAGACATTTAAAACAGTGTTGCTGCGGGAACCCTCAGACCAAAAAATCCTCTAACCTCAGTTAACCATCAGTCCTGCAGCGGCAGACATCAAAGAGCATATAAACAGAGCTTGGTGTTAAAGGTCAGTCGCCCTTTAGCTGAAGTCAGGGCCCCTGAGGGGAGGGAGTTTGTGATGGATGTGATTTAGGGGCCCCTGAGGTGCAGAGGTAAATTACAGCTACTGCAAACAGCGGGTTGTATTTTCTCCTGGCAGGGGTACATAGACAGTCTGTGCCCAGGTTATCTACATGTCTGCAGGCCAATAACTGCTGCTTGTTCTCTTTGATGTCCCTCTCCTTAAAATGATAGACCTCTGGGTTCGCACAGGTGAACAGTGCAATCAAAAGGAACAGAATGGTCCCTGAACTTACATGAGATCTTCTTAATGTCACTTCTGTGCTCTGATTTGATGCCACCTGCCGCCTTCTTTGACCCGAGATGTTACTACTGATATATACTAAAAATGTTTGCTGTGCTACAGCGTACAATGATGCATCATGGTGCGGCAGGAGTAAAGCTGATTTTGTCACTGTGAATGTGTAGTTATAGGCAGGGACAGGACTAAACGGAGAAAGCCATTAGAAGCTGCTAATGGAGGAATTATCATTCTGCTATAGTGACTTCTGCTTTTCTCTTCTGCAGTAGATTCTTCAGGAAGAATTCGCCTGTAAAGAGAAAAAAATATATACATATAAATTATCTGACGGGGGTTCTGGATTCAAACCCACCGGCCGGCCAGGGCTAACTGTGTGGAGTTTTGATGTTCTCCCTTTATCAGCAGGAGTTTTCTGCGTGTACTCCAGCTTCCTCGCACAGTCCAAAGACATGCAGGTTAATTGGTGATTCTTAATTGCCCTGTGACAGTCTGGAGACCAGTCAGGTTTGTACCCTGCCTCTCCCCCAGTGTCAGCTGGGATAGGCTCCAGCACCCCCTTATGACCCTTAACAGGATAAGTTGTTAAAAGTAATGAATGAACAAAAAATGAATGAGTGAAAGGGCTCATTGATATTATGAGTGTCTGACCACATCATGGAAAGGATCCCTCCACAGACAGACCTTCTTGTTAAAGAGTAAGATCCTGTTTATTTAATAGGAAATAGCCCAGAAATCATTACCGCCAACGCCACCAGACTCCATTCAAATAAACAGTCATGTTAGCATGTATACAGCCAGCATGTTTGCACATCTAACTGAGTACATTAAGGGTTTATTTCAACCACACAAGAATTGCTGATTGTTGGAACAGTGGAAAAATAAACCAAGATACTTTCTGTGAGATTTGTTTTGTTTCTGTCGGCTTTGACTAAAGTGTGATTTCCAGTGATTACTGTTTATTTAAATGGAGTCTGGTGGGTTTGACGACAGTGATTTCAGGGCTGTTTCTGATTAAAAGGATCTTACTGTTTATCAGAAAGTTCTGTCTCAGTGGGGATCCTTTCCAAAATGTTGTCAGCCACTTAAATTGACAATCTGAGCCTGTCAATGGCAAAAATAAGCACTTTTAATGGACGTAAACTGACGGTGCGAACATGCCCTAAGTGGTTACACTGCAGCCTGTTTCATTGCTGCCGGCTGCAGCCCTCTCACTCAATGCTGGACTAATTTCAAAAACTGTTGTTCTCATTAGTCACTTAGACACAAAAACATGGGAAAAGGGGTCCAAGTTGAAAAATACAAAAGTGAAGTAGAATCAGGAGTCCTCCTGTATGTCACTGGAGTAAACTGAACTATCCGTAACATGTGCTTGTTAAAACTGTACGAGATAGAGTGTGTTTCTCACCTGCTTTGTATGAGGATCGCACCAGTGGCCCACTGGCTGTGTAAATGAAGCCCATTTCATTCCCAACTTTCTCCCAGTGGGCAAACTTCTCTGGAGTGACATATTCCTCCACCTAAACCCAAACACACAGTCAAAATGTGCAATACTTTACCAAAATGTGCATTGTTCTTGCAGTGCTGAGCCTTAATGAAAGGAAAAGGATAATGTGCTTACTTTTAGGTGACGTTTAGTGGGTTGCATGTACTGGCCCAGTGTTAGACAGTCCACTCCTGCCTCTCGCAGCTCTGCAACATCACCAGAACAGCGTGGTCAGGGAATTGTTACACTTTGCATCAACGTTTTGGGAGTATGTCTATGAGTACATACCAGTCAAGGTGTTGTGTATCTGTTGGTCAGTCTCGCCCAGTCCCAGCATGATGGAAGTCTTGGTGAGCACAGTGGGTTTAACCTTTTTAGCGTGCTTCAGGACACTCAAAGACTGGTCAAAGTTCGCTCTGGGGTCACGCACGAACCTGCAAACAGATGGGACAGATGGACATCGTGAGCAACTGAAATACATGATCAAAAAGGTAACTATATACCCCTATACTGGAAATATATACCCAGATTACCATTAACAATGAAACACTTGTACTGTGTGTCTTTCCTATGTTTGACACTTCTGCAGTTCATTTAGTATTTATACTGACAGAATAGTCTCTGATGTGCCCCCTGCTGGTCAGTGTGTGTATTACTGTCCTCCTGCCTGTGGCTGACTGCCCTCTTGTGGCAGAGTTGTAACCAACATTTAAATTGTGAAGAACAGTGAAAATACTGTATTACCTGGCTTTTAGGAGCACTGCCTAGTTTTACCCCAAAAGCTATACAAAAATAAGGAAATGCAATCTGCAGTTCATGCAACAGCCCTACAGCTACCATGTCAGCAGGGAGATCTGGGCACTGGCTAGATGAAGAGCAGTTTACCATTGTTCATTCACACATACTATCCACATTGTTATGATACAAAGCTGGCTGAAAATGGGCAACGTATACCTTAAATGATGAAAGAGAAACCAGCTGCTCAGCTTCCAGCTCTGAGTATTTACCCTCTCATAAATAAAATTACAGCCATTACATAAAGAAGCTTTTCAAATAGAGGTAACATGTTGAGGTTCAGTCAGTACCTTTGCAGCTCTCGCACCGTCTCCACATTGTGGGCATATACATCCAACCCTGACAGGGCGATCTTCTCTACTGCTGCCAGGTCACCGCGAAAATCAGGGGTCAGACATTCAACCAGGATCTGAGAGTTCCTGAGATGAGGATGACAAATGTGCTTTTACGTTCATTTTGCACAGATATTAGGATACAAACACCCAATGGATCCAAAAGGGGAAAGAGATTATACCTTTCCTTCAGGTTGGAGACGGTCTTAGCAAAGTGCTCTGCGCCTCCATCAGCAATATCTGCAAGAAAATGTGGATTTACAGACATGACTGACAAAACCGCTGGCTAATATTTTTGAAAAGTTAGTTTGTGGACATTTATATAATTTGTTCACCTTTTTAAATCCATTCAGAGGACATGTTCTGTATGACTAATACTATTCTGAAAATGTCCGTTGATTTATAAGTCATGTAACTGATATATTCAAAGCAAAATTAAACAGAAACGAGCACACACTCTGTCGTGATAAGGACAGTGATAGCCAGGAACATTTGGGGAACAAAGCATATGTTGGGAAAGAGTTGTGCAATGGTTTTAATTCTGACAGACTTTTGCTGAAGCTTACACGGCCTGTTCCTCACAGTGTGTGTGGTTTTTTTAAGTGAGTAAATGAGAGAGGTTCCATTTCTCCTTGTAAAAATCAGAGCTTCATTGCTAGCACTGGTGTAAAGTCACACCTGGAAAGAATCCGGTAGATACACTGAGTTAGGAAACCATTACCATCTCTGTCGACTGAGGTGAGAACCACGTAGTCCAGCCCCCAGGCATCGATGGCCTTTGCTGTATTGTAGGGCTCGTCTGGGTCCAGAGGTGGAGGGCGACGGGCTGTCTTTATGGAGCAGAACCTGCATCCACGGGTACATGTGTCTCCCATCAGCTGCGTACAAATAGAGGGGAAAAACGTTAAGTTATACGTATCTCATATGACTGGAGCAAATAATCCATACAGATACCAATACCAATTCCAGCACCCTTGAAGTGATACCAGTACCAATATAGTATTTCATTCGATACTCATAATATAAATGTCAAATGCACTGCACTCAAATTAACCACACCACAGCCTGTATGGGTTATAGCTGCTGCTGCTGCAGGCGTGTGAGCTCCGTGCCACTGACAGTGGTCAGAGTCCACCCGGCTGCACAATAACAGTGATAGGGCTAACTATTAGCATCACATGGCTAACCTTGCCTAACAGTCGTCAACTTGTGAGTTTATTGTGACCAGTCAACGGCTTGGATTGATGCCAGCCACTGCTGCTGTGTTAGCTGGTGCTATCCGGGCAGATGTTGTCAACTGGGAGGAGAGCGGCTGATCCTGCAGGGCGTTGGGAGGGTGCGGGATCAGACGCCAAGCGCAAAGAGGACTGAAGGCAGGTATTGTTTGACTGGAGAGATTTTGATACTACTTGTTACTGGGTATCAAGTACCAATACCCAGTCCTAAAAGGCAGGATTTTGAATTTTACCTCTATCTATAAAGTTATCCATTAAGCAATACATAAGATTTACTTTTACTTCATTGGAAAATAAGAGACTGGATGTACAGAGATGCGTTTTTATAATGTTTTCTATAAGTGTCGGTAAAACTCGGTTGCACCACAGAGTAACACTGCGCCAGGACACTTACCATGATGGTGGCTGTGGCTGTAGCGTACTCTCCTCCTCCCCAGCATTCCCCAATGTTAGGACACCGGGCCTCCTCACACACCTGAGACAAAACACACAGAGCTGACTTGTACTTACCAGGTATTTTGTATATAGATAGATCCTGATGTAAAAGCCATTTAAGTTTGCAATTTAAGAAATATGTTTTGTATTTGAAAGGCAAGTAGATTTACCACGATAAAACTCACTATATCGCTTGGACCCTTGTGTTTTAAAGGATATAACTGAGCCAAGAATTTTGTTAATTATTTTTGAGTATGGGTATCCTTCACCAATTTGAAGTATCTGCATTTGTTACATTGCTGCACCCACTTATACAGACCATCCCTTTAACTCCTCGCCTGTCTAAACAACCTACTGTGTGCAGGTTGAGGTCTCTCAGTGTGTTCTTCAGCCTGTTGTAGTTTTTCCCAATGGGGATCTCTGTCTTCAGCCAAGGAGGAAGCCGCAGCCTGTCACAAAAACAACAGCAGAGCCATTCACTGAACACAGGTGAGGATAATGTGGATACAATTTTCTATCACTGTGTATGTCAGATAAACATCGGTAAAACATCGAGGAAAGATGAAGAAGATGGGCACGAGCTGAACTAGCATCCTGCTAGCCAATGTACAGGTGTTGAATAATAAATGGAACGACCTCAGTTTCCAACAAGATATCATGAATTGTAATATCCTCTGAATCACCAAAACTTGACTATATCCTGGACTGCACAATTCAACCAGGAGGATCTTTTTCTTTATGCAGATCTGACAGAGCAGACAACTCTGGTGAGAGAGGAAGTGGAGGTGTGTGCTTTATGGCTGCAGCACAGGAGGGGCGACCATGCGGCTGTCTTGTTGAGGTCAAGATGGGAAACAAACTACAAAGCATCCCCTCAGTGATGCAAACATGGAGCCAGTCAGAGTCTGGAGCACGTTCCAGGACAGCATTATCGACATCACCGATGCCATCAATGAATGCAGTCTGTGGTGGATTTAATTTTTAATACAACAAAAGCAACTGTACCTAAAACTTTAGTTTAAACATCCCGCAACTAGAAACTATGGATTACCAGAGCCATCCATGATACCACAAACAAACAGAACAGATATAAAGGCACAGAGGGAGGGAGGAAGGGGTTTGATTTGGTGACCTCACAATTGCGTCTCTGCTTTTTGTAGATGATGTGGTTCTGTTGGCCTTATCACAACATGACCTCCAGCATGCAGTGGGGCGGTTTGTAGACAAGTGTGAAGCAGTCGAAGTAAGAGTCAGCACCTCCAAATCTGCAACCATGATTCTCTGACGGAAATTGGTGGATTGCTTCCTCCAGGTGGGGAGTGAGTTACTGCCAAAAGCGAAGGAGTACAAGTATCTTGGGGTCTTGTTTATGAGTAAGGGTAGAATGGCGCGTGAGATGGATCGACAGTTTGGTGTGGTGTCTACAGTGATGCAGGCGCTGTGCCAGACCATCGTGGTGAAGAAGCTGAGCCAGAAGAAAAAGCTTTCGATTTACTGGTTCATCTACGTCCCAACCCTTGACTATGGTCACGAGCTTTGGATAGTGACCGAATGAATGAGACTGCAGATAAAAGCTACTGAAGTGAGTTTCCTCTGAAGAGTGGCTGGGCTCAGCCTTAGAGATAGGGTAAGGAGCTCGGACATCCAGAGGGAGCTCGGAGTAGAGCCGCTGTTCCTTCACATCGAAAGGGGCCACCTGAGGTTGTTCGGGCATCTGATCAGGATGCCTCCTGGGCGCCTCCCATTAGAGGAGTTCCGGGCACGTCCAACTGGTAGGAGGCCCCGGGGCAGACCCAGAACACACTGGAGAGATTATGTATCTCGTCTGGCCGGGGAACACCTCAGAATCCCCCCAGGAGGAGCTGGAAAGTGTTGCTGGGGAGAGGGACATCTGGAGTACTTTGCTCAGCCTGCTGCCCCCCTACGACCCAGCCTGGGATAAGCGGATGAATATGGAATGGAATCCACATGGTCATAAACACACATGCTGTGGGCAATCTGGAAACATTAATAAAGCAGCAGCCTACAAAGAGAGGCAAAAAAAGGACTACACTGCAATGCACAAGTTAAAGGAGCTGACAGGATCTCATTTCTCTGGAGTTGTACTTGCAATTTCATGTGACAAATAAATGATTGATTTCACTGGTCGTTGATTCAAATGAGCAGAAGTGCTATTTCACACAGCAAAATGTCAGACAAGGTGTATGAGGATCTATCTGGGTAGCATGCCACCTTGAACAATTCCCCTTAAAGGTATGACAGCAAGGACACTTAGACCTCAAGCTGATTCAGCTCAACACAGTCTGGCAGATAAGATATGGTCTGATCTGGTCTTTGAACCCCTCTGATAACACTCAAACACATTCTCGCTACTGCTGACCACAGCAGCAGCATCTCTGCTGTCTCACCTCTCTCCCTTCTCCCTCTTCAGGGTCCCTCTGTACTCAGCCCACTTGCTTTTCTCCGATAAATCCCCTGAAATGAAGTCTCCTAGATCAGGCCCGTCATCACTCAGAAGCTGCTTCTTTCTGTTCGCCCCGTCTGGGGAGGATTTCGCCGCAGTTGTCAGACTGCCGGTGTAAACCTGCAGAGGGAGGACTGAGGGTTAGCTCAGGTGCAGAGCTGACAGATTCAGTGCATTCAGGCTTGTTGTGTTTGTGTTCTGTTTTCAGCTTTATGACAGCCCAGCTAATCCAAGTGGGTTTTTCTAAGAGTTTACTTAGTTAAAGAGTAGTAGACTTTTCTAACGCCATGAAGAAACACTTCATCCTTTAATTCATCACAAACATACTGTACAAAATCAAAATCACTATATTTGGAGATGCATAGTTCCCACTGGACAGGAAGGGACTGACAAATAGTAATCTGTAGAGTAACTAAAGCTGTAGGACAAATGTAGTGGAGTAACAAACAATGTGATGTAGTGGAGTAGAGGTACACAGTTTACAGCTTAAAATGGAAATACTCAAGGAAAGTTCCTCGATTTCTTACTGTAGAACAATACTTGAGTAAATCTACTTTCCACCAGTGTCCTGGTGTCACTGTTTTACACAGTCTCATTGAGCAATCACACACAAAGCACTCATCTGGGAGCTTATAGCCAGGATTAAAGTTACTGTCTCTACAGCTGAGTTACAAAACATACGTACTTTAGGGCCCGTGGTCAGACACAACCCACAGGAGCCGTTAGCAAAGCAGCCACACCGTCACTATGTTTGTTATAGATGAAGAGTATTGGAGCTGTGGAAGTACTCACATGTGGGACACACCTGGGACTCAACCACAGGTGGTTTGTGGAAAAACGGCCGGCGACACAACAACTCTGTTTGATCAGTGCCATGACTTTAGCTAGCAGGAGACTGTCATTGCACAACAAGACTCGACGAGCGGCTGCTTTGGTCTGCTGCTGCGTTCCCTTGATGTACGCAAAGTAGGAAGAAAGGGCATTTAGAATAGGGTTAAATGTGTAATAGGGTTTTAACTTAGAAGTAATTTGTCTTGGCGTTTGGTGCATACAGTGAGAGGAAATAAGATAAAAGCAAAATACTGCAAAATTAAAAACGTAAATATAGAATCGAAAAGTTACATTAAAATATGAAAAATATGATATAAAAATACTGTGACAAATGTGTACAATATACTTGTTTTAAATAAGAGATCTGTACAGTTCTGTACAGGAGGTTGACAAATATTGATCAGGGAAGGTGTAAAGTTCACTGTACAGAGAATGTGCAATGCAGTATTCTTATTGAATATATATTTAACAAAAGTTGCAGATGTAACAAAACAAAACTAGGCAACCGATTTAACTAAATACTAAACTTATTTAACAACAGAAACAATTGGCAATTTGTCGTTGCCATGAAAAAATACTAATAGTTTCAAATCCCCTTTTTTAATGAGCTAAATCTGTGATATCCAGTGGTGAAAGAAGTACTCAAATCGTCTACTTAAGTTAAAGTAGTAATACCACACTGCAGAATATTATTTTACAGGTAAAAGTCCAGCGAAAATGTTCCTTGAGTAAAAGTACAAAAGTATTATTAGCATCAAAGTATACCTGTAGTATCAAAAGTAAAACTACTCGTTATGCAAAATAGCTAATTTCAGAATAATATATATTATTTTATTGGATTATAATCATTGATGCATTGATGTTTTAATTGCATTAATGCTGCAGATGGTAAAGATGGAGCTAATTTTATTTATATACATTTGATATTATTTTACATACTGCGTGGTAGCTTGAGAATTTCCCTCAGAGGAGCATTAAGTCCTTATTAATATAGTATATCATAATTTAGTTATTAATTATATTTGTATTGTTAATCTGAATCTGCAAAGTAACTACAGCTGTAAGACAAATGTCGTGCAGTGAAAAGAAGAATAATTGCCTCTAATGTGTACACTCCATTTCCACCACTGCTTATATCAGTGATCAAACTGAATTTAATTTGGTAACTTTGGAGCCACTGTGCCACCCGTTTGTTGACACTCCTATAGTTTGTTTTCACTGACTGATATTTGCGGTATCTTCGATTCGAAAGTAAAATGTAGACAGCTCATTAGACGGGTTTCTTCCCCTAAACAGCTGGTCTTTACAAACTGTCATGAACGCAGCACGGCGAAACTGGAATAACTGTTACTAATATCTAGACAGTAAAACAGCGTCTGTATGATGGCCTGTATTTTTTAAATAATAATTGACAGCCAATGTATTTTTGTAATTGCTACATTTCTGTACAATGACAACTGACGAAATCAATCATGACGCTCCTCGATCGTCTTGTAATGCCTGATGATGAAACGTACGTGCTCTACAATTGCGTCGTGACGTCCTTCCCTGTCATGAACGCAGCACGGCGAAACTGGAATAACTGTTACTAATATCTAGACAGTAAAACAGCGTCTGTATGATGGCCTGTATTTTTTAAATAATAATTGACAGCCAATGTATTTTTGTAATTGCTACATTTCTGTACAATGACAACTGACGAAATCAATCATGACGCTCCTCGATCGTCTTGTAATGCCTGATGATGAAACGTACGTGCTCTACAATTGCGTCGTGACGTCCTTCCGTCCTCCTTTCCTCTGCTACCGGCGAGGTGAGGATAGCTGAAAATTTCCTCCTGGAGTTTCATCTAACTCCATCTGTGCGAATTAAACATGTTTTTGGCTTCATTTTGAATCACCAGATGTGGACAGTATTGTGTTACACTACATAAGCTGTATTTTGCCTTTATATTAGGTTTGTTGAGAAATATGTTAGTTGTTTTTCAGGCTCCACTGTGTCTGAGGCCTGACGTCGTAACGTTAGCTCTGTCAGTTTAGGGCCGCAGCGGGTTTAACAATATTATTGTTAAAAGATAGTTTTGTGTAGTTCAGCTTTTAATAACGCTCAATTCGAAGTTTCTGAGTTGTACATCTACGACGGTACGCATGGGTAAAGCCGGTGTCACTTCCTAATGTCCGTTAGCATTAGCGCTAATGCTAGTTGAGGTAACGCAGTGTGTCTGTGGGTAGTTGCAGATGATGGACATTGAGTTTAACAGTGGCCACGTCTTGCTTAGAATCGTGTTAAAATGTAACATCAAACATTATTTTGTAGTTGTGTCATGGACAACATGTCAGGTCAGCCCGGTGTAACTGTAACTAACCTGAACTGCAGAACCAACAGTCATAGATTTGTAAAGTAAAGCTGTCACACATCACAAGGGATGCAGACAAGCTTCAGAGCATTAAACACACACTGTGTCTGTCTTTACAGAATGAAGACCATTCTCAGCAGTCAGACCGTCGACATCCCCGACAATGGTATGAAACTGTTGTCTGTACAGTATCATGATTATTCTGTATTTCCCGTGTTTAAACCTGTAACCTGTGTGGAGTTCAGCTTCTTAACCTTGTGTGTGGTTGTGTGTTTCTTTGCAGTCGAGGTGAGGTTGAAGGGGCGGACAGTGATAGTCAAGGGGCCCCGTGGGAAACTCGTCAGGGAGTTCAACCACATCAACCTGGAGCTCAGTCTGCTGGGCAAGAAACAGAAGAAGGTAAGGAAGAGCCTCAAATGAGGCAAAACGCAGTTTACTTTAAACAATACTGCCATTAACACTTTTGTGCTACACCAGCAATGTTAAGGCAAGTATAAACACGGCTGGGCGATGTGCTTGAATCATTACCACAATGATCTATGGTAAATTTATAATAATCAATCTGATTCACAAAGCAGTCATCTGTCTTCCATTGTTATGTAGTTTGTTACCATGTTATGTAGATGTTTGAAAGATATAAATAACTCCTTATCTTGTTGATTGTAGCCTAATCAGAACATGGGGCATTTGTAGAGTCATAGAATATTGCTGTTACCATCACAGGGAAGTCAGGGGAAAAAACAATACAACAATAAAACAAGGGCACCTTAGTGCTGTGTTGTTTTTTTTTGCTGAATTTGAATAAAAATAAGGTAAGCCATTGCAGCAGCTTTGGCCCAAAGTTAGGGTTTGATGTTAAAAACCTAGCGTTGGAGTTCTGTCACAAATTGGGCTGTATTCTGTAGTATATTAAACAGGAATAACCCTGAAGGAAGCAACCTGTATTATTGAAACACAGTAGTAGCTTGATGAAAGTGATGTCTTCCTCAGCTTCGTGTGGATAAATGGTGGGGAAACAGGAAGGAGCTGGCCACAGTCCGCACCATCTGCAGCCACGTCCAGAACATGATTAAAGGAGTCACTTTGGTGAGAGTACAGTTCTATTTGTCGCAGTTTGATGCTGTCAGAGTTCTTGACAAAGGCTTATTGTATTGATGTCAAACTGCTGTGATAGCTCTGTGCCAGCCATCATGGTGGGATTAGTGTGTTTTGTAGTCATGGTTTTGTTCCGTGTGGCTGGGTATTGTTAGAACATTTTGTTTGCCTCCACGGTTCGGCTCAATGCTTCTCTCTCTTCTGTCTGACTGCAGGGTTTCCGGTACAAAATGCGTTCCGTGTACGCCCATTTCCCCATCAACGTCGTCATTCAGGAGAGTGGAACTCTGGTGGAGATCAGGAACTTCCTGGGAGAGAAGTACATCCGCCGTGTCCGAATGAGGGCTGGTGAGTCTGCAAGTCATAGCAGTATTATAGTTATGAGCAGGGAAGCAAACGGTTAGCTTTTCAGTACTGTGGCTTTTTTCACATCAATGCGGGTGACTTGTGTGAATTGAGGATAAATCAAATCACTGATTACGTGGTTTATTGTAGTCTTGCTGCACTATGGCTGACACAGCAACAAATGCTAAAAAGTTTGTGTGTGAACACAACACTCTTTCTCTGCACTGTATGGCTCATGTTGAATGGCAACTGATTTAGAAACCAGGCTGACGTGATCAGCCCTGTACGCTCACTATGCAAGGGCCCCCCCTCGAGCTCATGTCAAGCGGGTGTCACTGTCTTGCCTAGCCAGGTCTATCTCAGCAATTAGGTAAACTTGTCTTCTCAAGTTCTCTCGTATAACTAATGCTTAGTTGATGTACTCGTTTGCAGTGCATCTCTTGGTATGCCTGTCTTTGTCTTGTTTGCCAGTCACTTCCAGGGCTGTGTTCTGTGACTTTGACAAAAGTGAGAGTGAAATACAGCTATTCATAACATTTGATAAATGCCAACAGGCAAGTATTAATAAACTACAGCTCAGAAAACAGGATCTGAATTTCAGTACGGATTGTGCATCATTTCATCGATTCCTGCAAATCTAGTTATTATAATGCAGGAAGTTCCTGTATACATTTATAGCAATGTCTAGTGAATTTCAGTCAGTGTTTGAATTGGTGTGAAATGTGGGAGGACTGATCGGAACGCTGCGTTTGAAGGACTTACGCTCTGGACAACACACCTGGTGTTCACTCTCTTCCTCTCTCTACAAAGCTACAATCTCCCTCTGCTGTTGTAGCTTCTCTCGCTAGCATATATAGACAAGTTTCAATGATGTGAAGTTGAAGGCGTATAAATATGGACCTGAAAAGAATAGCACAAATGGCGGTGCCATTGATGTCAATGTTAACATTGTTAATCTTGAGAATCCTCGAACTCGTAATGGTATCGTTACTAAGGTGAATCCTGTCCAAAGACACGTTTCAAGTTAACTGGCTCAGAATCCATCTGTGGCTCCAGTTTAACAGTGAAATGAGCTGCTCGATTTGTGAAATATACAGCGCTGCGCCTTTTACCATCCGATGTAAGGAAATGTCAACTTTAAGAGTCATCACTCAGATGGTGTTTCACATACAGCAGGGAAAGAAAAGAGCATGGAGGCGATGATATTTCGCCATTAAGCAAAATGCTGAACCTCAGACTGCTTCGCCTGCCTTGCACAGCAGCTGTTAGTGAATGAGAGGCATTGTGGTGAACTTTATCTTGCACTGGAGTCTGTTTTATACCACCTGGTGTATTTGATTTCATAATGCATGATAGTAATTTTATCCCATTCTGAATAGTAAAACTAATTTTGCCATGTTGTCCCCTCCGTCTCCCAGGTGTGAACTGTGCTGTCTCAGCTGCCCAGAAGGACGAGCTGGTGCTGGAGGGTAACGACATTGAGCTGGTGTCAAACTCAGGTATGCTGTCTGCTGTTTTCTTTACAGCTGTTCTATACTGCAGTGTTTTGTTTTTTCTCCACATGGGACCAGAAGGATTCATAACACTACTGCTGATCCTTGCCCATTTTTGAACCCATCCACTCTGCTTCATGGCTAAGTCTCCCTTGGCTAAGATGTTGTTTGCCATTATTTCATGAGCTGTGGACATTTCTGTGCAGCTAGTTTGTATCAGTCCAGTGGTGTTGTAGTTGATCCTGTCAAATCCTGTTTTCATGTATAGCCCTCTCATTCTACAGAACAAACAGAATATTCCCCTGAACTGTCAAAGTATACAGTTCCTCATTACTATTTGAGGTGCACTGATAGTTTTATCATTGAAGGATGTTGTGATGTTGGAAATTGCAGTCAGATGTATATGGCAAAATTCAGTGGAGTCCAGCACACGTTTCAATAAACTTTCATTTTAGATATACACAAACTTACACTACTTAAACTTTATTTATTTTTTAGTTTTTGTATCTATTTGTCAATGCACCAAAACACCAAAGCAAGTTCATTAGTTAATCAATGAACTGGTTTCTGATTTACAGTATTATGATAGTACAGTATTTGGTGGCAAAGATGACTGGAGTCTGGGATTCCCAAACTTTATTGGCTTGTTGCAGTTTATAATGAAGCAAAATCATCTTACAAGCCCCCTGTTAAAGGTTACATATGTGCCGAGTTGTGAGCAAAAATTGACTTGAATACCTTTAGAGCTCCAAAGAAACAAAACTAACCATTATTTTACCAGGGAAAAGCAAAAATAAATGTCAAAAAAATGTACCAAAAAATAAATTGGCTTTAGCAAAAAAAAAAACAACCTCAGATATACCTGACTGCAGTTATTTACAATGTTGAGAATTCTCTACAGTGGAACATATTGTACAAAAGACACTATCACTGCACCTCAGTTTAGATTTGATTCTCACTCAGTGCCTTTTCATTGTTCGTTGCATTCCTCAGTAATCCCCCCTTCCTCTACTCTTTATTGGTATAAAGTAGTTTTTGTAAGTAGGAATGACATATTTTGTTTTTTTGGGGGGGGTTTTCGGCTCTGTATTCTAGCACATCGAAGTTGTTATTTAACAGTTACACTGCTAACTTTCAGTTTTATATGTTTTACTCAACATTGTAGGAGCTTCAACAGCACATTAATCCATAAAATAAGTAGAAAACAGCTTTGGTCCAGCAGCCATCTCTCAGATAAAAGTCATAGCAACATTATAGAGATGCACTTTTAATTTGACATGGATGTAAACACCCTTAAATAAAAACTGACATTAAAACCTCATATTCCATTGTAACTGTCAAATATAGAGCCAAAGCTGTCTCTCAGTACTTCCTGACTGCATATCTCCCCAGTGCTCCTCCCTCAGTCTGATCTCTCCATCTCTCCCCACCAACCTCCTCTGTAATTGTTGTGATCCTGTGTGTGACGTGACGTGTTGCTCACCATCCCAACCTCTCTCTGTTCCAGCTGCTCTGATCCAACAGGCCACCACAGTCAAAAATAAGGATATCAGAAAGTTCTTGGACGGTATTTACGTGTCTGAGAAAGGAACAGTAGTGGAGCCACCTCAGTAAAAGTTACATCTGCACTTGTCGAGGTTAGACATTGCCGTCGAAGCCGACCTCATGGCCTATCTGTTTTCTCTCTCTGCATGCTCCTTACATTGTCTGATGTCTTGGTGGTGGTACAAAGACATTTTGGTCTTTTCTTTAATTGCTCAGTTCCCTCTGTTACAGGATGTCTGCAATTTTATGCTCATTTTTTACAATGCAAATATGTTTAATTTTAAAGTTATGTGTAGTCAGGTCTGGGCGATGTGATTTTAAAAATAATATGGTAGTACTGTTTTTCAAATCTGGTTATTTTCATGATTAATCGTTGTGTCTGTAAGAAGTCAAATGATTTCCAAGAGCATAAGATGTCTCCAGGGTAACTGAAATTATAAATGTTAAAATGATAATTTTCCAGTATCCAAAAAAATCCAATTCTCATCCAAACTGATGTGTGGACTTGATTCTTGTTTCTAAAATAAGTAAAACAGTAGTAGTACTAAATGTGCTTTTTGTTTTTGGAGCGATGCACGTCCAAATGTTGACATCTTTCGTTCTTGTTACAGTTGTTAGTCACTTTGAGTCTGTGTCTGCCACTTCAATGTAATGACATATATCAAACATGCAAGTTCACAATCCGTATTGTTTAAATTTTGTGGAATTTTGTGTTCGTTTGGACCACAGTTCTTTAAACTATAGATATTCATATCACAAAATACGGTTCCACTGAAAGTGTGAAAGTGTGTTAACTGTTGCCTAGCCGTGTGTTTATTGCTACAGATGGTTCATTTGTTTACTGACTTCACTTTAATGTCTTCATTTAACACTAACCACAGCATGCAAGTAGAGTCTGAGTTATTAAATATCATTTTGATATTTTCTTTAAAAAAAAATGCCTGTTTCAAGAGAGATCATCTCAGGCCTTAGTAAATCTACATGTTGTGGTATTAAAACTTTAATTTCCCTCTGCTCTGTCTTTTCAGCAGCCTTGATCCAACAGGCCACCACGGTCAGAAAGAAGGACATCAGGAAGTTCCTGGACGGCATCTACGTCAGCGAGAAGACCACTGTGGTGGAGCAAAAGACCGAATAATTGTTCACCGTGTCCTGTTATGACCAATAAAACTACCATCTTTTCCAATCAATCTGTCCTCTGATTATTTGATTCACTCGGCTACATGTCACAATAAGTTAAAACTGCATTTGCAGATAAATTTGGCAAGATTTGAAATGCATATTTCATCCTGCCTGTTGCCTTTTGTTCGGAACGAAACCAGTGACTCTCCTGTGTGTCCTGAAGGCATTTTATGAAATAAAATCTGGGTGGGGGTAAAAACCCTATTCTCAATGGGCAAATGTGAGTAAAAGTAAGACCAAGTTGTAAGACTGCAATATAAAAACACTTAACTTTAAATGTCACATATTGAGGAAGTTATTTCAGTAAAAGTAAAGTATTGGCATCAAAATACTAAAACACCAAAAGTATACATGTATGAAGAACAGCCCAGTTTAGAATGCCTTATACTACTGGATTATACACTGCCTGGCCAAAAAAAAAGTCGCCACCTGGATTTAACTAAACAAATAGGTACGAGCCTCCTATTGGATAATTACTGCATGGGCGATTATCTTTCAGTTGGCAAGTTATTTAACCCCAACTGGTGCAATGAGTTGCTTCTCATTTCCTGAACAACCATGTCGAAAGACATCCTGTGGTCGTGGAAAAGATGTTAGTCTGTTTGAGAAGGGTCAAATCATTGGCATGCATCAAGCAGAGAAAACATCTAAGGAGATTGCAGAAACTACTAAAATTGGGTTAAGAACTGTCCAACGCATTATTAAAAACTGGAAGGATAGTGGGGACCCATCGTCTTCGAGGAAGAAATGTGGCCGGAAAAAAAATCCTCAATGATCGTGATCAGCGATCACTTAAACGTTTGATGAGATCAAATCGAAGAAAAACAGTAGAACTCAGGGCTATGTTTAATAGTGAAAGAAAGAGCATTTCCACAAGCACAATGCGAAGGGAACTCAAGGGATTGGGACTGAACAGCTGTGTAGCCTTAAGAAAACCACTAATCAGTGAGGCTAACCGGAAAAAAAGGCTTCAATTTGCTAGGGAGCATAAAGATTGGACTCTGGAGCAATGGAAGAAGGTCATGTGGTCTGATGAGTCCAGATTTACCCTGTTCCAGAGTGATGGGCGCATCAGGTAAGAAGAGAGGCAGATGAAGTGATGCACCCATCATGCCTAGTGCCTACTGTACAAGCCTGTGGGGCAGTGTTATGATCTGGGGTTGCTGCAGTTGGTCAGGTCTAGGTTCAGCAACAGTATGTGCTCAAAGAATGAGGTCAGCTGACTACCTGAATATACTGAATGACCAGGTTATTCCATCAATGGATTTTTTCTTCCCTGATGGCATGGGCATATTCCAAGATGACAATGCCAGGATTCATCGGGCTCAAATTGTGAAAGACTGGTTCAGGGAGCATGAGACATCATTTTCACACATGGATTGGCCACCACAGAGTCCAGACCTTAACCCCATTGAGAATCTTTGGGATGTGCTGGAGAAGGCTTTGCGCAGTGGTCAGACTCTACCATCATCAATGCAAGATCTTGGTGAAAAATGAATGCAACACTGGATGGAAATAAATCTTGTGACATTGCAGAAGCTTATCGAAACAATGCCACAGCGAATGCGTGCCGTAATCAAAGCTGAAGGCGGTCCAATGAAATAGTAGAGTGTACCTTTTTTTTTGGTGGTGACTTTTTTTTTGGCCATGTGTTTCTCTTGCTGAAGCCAAAACTGAGGGCAAAACACCCAAAACACAAGCAGGAAGTGCAGATTGCTGCAGTAAAGGGCTGGCAGAGCATCACCAGGGAAGAAACCCAGCATCTGATGATGCCTATGTGTCCAACACTTCAGGCAGTCATTGACTGTAAAGGATTTGCAACCAAGTATTAAAACTGACTGTTTAATTGATGATTATGTTAGTTTATCCAAATACTTATGAGCCCTTAGAGTTGGGGGACTGTGTGAAGAAATGGTTGTCATTCCTACACGGTTCATACTACATTTTTGAAAAAAAAAAAAAGCCTTAAATGAAAGCTGAGAGTCTGCACTTTAAGCAGGTATTCATTGTTTCATTTAAAACCCATTGTGGTGGTGTACAGAGCCAAAATGACGACAACTGTATCATTGTCCAAATAATTATGGACCTGACTGTATACTAATACATGGTAATTTATCAGTTTGTGAACGTCTTGTATTGTTTTCTGAACCTGCAAAGTAACCAGAGCTTAAAAATAAATGTAGTGGAGTAAAGGATGCAATATTTGCCTCTGGCATTTATGGAGGAAGCATAAAGTTACAAACTGAGAAAGTACACTGCTTGAATAAATGTTCTCTGTTACATTCCACTACTGGGTGTAACTAGATCATGTCATCCAAATGCTTCGGCTGCGTTTTATGTACTTGAATCACATAAAATGAACATTTACAACTTTTCAGAATGTGGGTGCTATGATATTAGTTAGATAATGGGTGTTTATATCTGGTGGCTCCTTGTGGCACTTGAATTTTATATATTAATATTCATTACAACAAACAGCGGCCTGCCTTTGTAGTGTTTCACTACATGTTGAACATCACTCACTTTATGTTAGTTTGATGCCTTTTAAGGCAAGTGACGCAATACATGCATTGTTTCTCAGCTATGTCTCAGTTTTACAGTTGCTGTCTATAATGTTAAATTAATAGATTATGACTGTATCTGTCAGTGTGGCTGAGCATTGCAGAACACAAACTGGTGTTTGGTTGCAGTAATCTCCACACATGCCAAGAAGTCTGTTCAAATCACAGCCAATTCACTGGAAAAGCTGTTTATATTTTCACACCTTAAAATCAATATCACAAGCTGAGTAGGAATGCATCTCACAGGCTGGAACAGACTTACACATAAACGTTTAAATCACCAGCTTTGTTGTGATTTGAACATTATTTCAGACACCTCTCAGTTCATATGAAGGACTGAAAGTATTTTAGGTGTAGAAATGTAGATAGTTAAGAATGTTCATTTTATATGCTTTAACTACATAAAGAGTAGCTGCAAACAGCCCTTACGGTCTCTGTTCAGGTGACTGCTGGGAAGTCCCTCCCACAAAATATTTACTTTTGATCGATATGGTGTCCTTTGACTTGTGTCCAAGCATTCAGACTGATGTCCTGGTGTTTCTCTGGTCCAGCAGCTCCACACATGAAGGCAGCAGCAACAGGCTGACACTGTGATGAAAGAAGAGATTATACTGTATGTCAGAGTACATTTCACATGCATTTGACACTATCAAACATATTTTCTGTTGTTGAGATACACAACTTCTACAAATCTGAAATTTAAAAACATAACAGATCTTCCTTACTGCTGATGCAAAAGAAAGATGAGTGCTGTAATGACTGTACTGCAATGAGGAAGGGCAGGGCAACATACAGTCGCTGGCCCATCTGTCTTCATATTGTTTCTGAGGAGCAAAGGAAAGAATAGTGTGACTTTTTCACAGCACTGCAAACATGTGCCAAGTGTCTGACTTTTACACTGAAGACCACAGTTAATGTCCCGCCATCTCAATCCTTTAACCTCGACCATGATTTTTAGAGTAATTATAATTCCATGAACTCATGTAATCTTTAACCAGAGGTTACAGATCAGAAAATGCTCACAAATGATAAATAACATTAGTAAATACTGGGCAACAGCATTATTATGTATATTGTGAAGGTGCTGTTACCTATTCATTTGTGATCAGTGTTACTGAGCATATTCATTTATATTTTTACATTGTGTTTACTGGTTTAACAGGTCATTTCTGACAGCACAGGGTAGACCTACTACTCTGGACTTGGCTATGGAGGAAAAAAGGGTATCCACTGAGTCCCCTTTTGTTTCATTTAAAGACAACTTTAACAATGGTCAGGCAGACACAATATTTTTTGAAACATACAAGGTTGTACAAACAACCAGTATGTGGCATAATAATCTGCAGTCTAAGGACTCAAGTTTAATGTTAAAATTTGTGTTACTGCACCATGGGATTAAAAATTGAATTCCTGTCATTTTTACCTCTCCACCGTCAGTGTCTCAACATACTGTTTGTATGCTGTAACTCCCACTTTTTCAAACAGTATACCTATCCAGTGAGTGCTTTTTTAAAATAGAAATTTAAGTTTGAAATAGACACTTGTATTTTTTTTTTTTGTTCTTCAGTAGGATAAACTGTTGAACGTTTGTTCAATGTTGTTCAGTGTTAACATACGCGTGCATTTTAAAAAGATACACAGAACTGGTGCCCTGGAACGTAAAAAAAAAAAAAAAAAAAAAAAAAGTTCCTCCATTTACATATTTTAACAAACATTTCCAAAAATAATTTGGATACTCACTTTGACATTTTAATATCATAATATAGCATACTCTTACAAAACTTTTTTTCACTTTGAAAATCGATTGAATGACTTTCCCCACAAACCCCCCATCATCATATACTGTGCATCAATAATTATACTCCAATTATATAACATTTTGTACTTTAAATATAGCCTGTTTTGATGCTAATATTTTTGTACTATTTAAGTAAAAGAACTAAGTGACCGCTGCTCACCCTCCTCTTGTTCCCTTTCCTCTATTTGTTCCCCCCTCTACATTTTAAACTCATATTTTGGTTATTTTTGCTGTGTAAATTAATAGTGTATTTAAATATACAACCCGCACGCTCAGTGACGCACATGACGCACAGCAGTATGGCCAAACTCCCGGTTGTGCGTCATCTCCGGGCGACGGTAGAATTCAGCTTCGCGCCAATCAGTTGAAGGATTTCACGACTTTCCTTGCAACTAAACTGACCATAAACTACGAGAAAGCCTGTTCACCATGGTACGTTACAAATATAAACTATTTATTCGCTCTGTCTGCGAGCTGTCTGTGCAAACAAAGTGGTAAAATAAAGCGAAAATAATCCTGTTGTGTAGCTGCTGTTGAAACGCCAGTCAAGTGCGCAGTGTTAACGTTAGCTAATTAACGTAACAGCTAAACATAAAAAACAGCTATTCATAATATAAGTAAAACTTAACGAGTAAAAGTTCAGCGAGGAACACGTTATGATCATATTTTGCTCCGTCGTGTAGTTGACATGCGCCTGCTGATTTTGTTCAACAGTTAACGTTAATGATGCTCATTTCCCTGAAAAATCAATGTCAGAAAGTGAAATCTTCAAACTGTGAAGCTTCAGTTTGCATCAGTATAGTTAGACAGCGCTGTAATATATGGGCTCAGGCAACAGCTCTGTTATTAGATGACCTTATTGTACATGCTGTCTGTGTGCACACAGGACATCAGGCGGTTCTTTCCACCGGCTGCTGCCAAGCCCGCGGTGCAGAAACCAGCTTCAAATGGAAAGATCAAAACAGAAGAGAGGAAGAAGAATCATCCCTCTTCAGACGAGGAAGTGAAAAAAAACAAGAAAGAGACCGCCAAGGCAAGGAAACCATGTCACTTTCTGCCCTCCTTCTTGCCATGATTCATCTTATCTTATTTATCACGTTTTATTGTGGTTTATGTGCTTCAGGTGAAAAGCTCCAAAGCAGAGGAGAAACGCAAGGACAGTGAGAAGAAACGTAAGAAGCGTGCAGTCATAGAGTCAGGTACGTATGATTTAGTGCTCCCACATTAATTCCCTGCTGCAGTTTGTGCCTCCATAAGTGTCATTATTACATTTGAGTAACAGAGCAGAGCATCTGCTCTGTTACTCAAATGTAACAGAGCAGAGCATCTGTTTTACAGAAAAACATTTTTTCTATCTTATTAATTATCTTGTAAATAGGCAGTGTTGTTTTATAATAGTCACTGTTGTTGTGAAAGTGTCTTTAAGCTAATAATCTGATCACTTCATTCATTCACTGTTTGTGTCCCTGAAAAACCTGAGATGCGGGTGGGATTCAGAGCTCTTCAGAATCCTCTTCTGTCCATCGGCATAAAAAACGACTCTCTCTGCTGAGAGATAGATATTTTAAATTATTTCGTCCAGTTGTGACTCTTTATTTTTTAATCCAAACAAAATGAGATGACATTTGCCCTTGCCACAGAAAAAAATGTAAATTTGTTGTGTGAAAATATTAAATAATTAAAATAAACCGGACTAACTTCTTTGAATTAACTTTATATTGTGCAATTGATAGAAAATGTTTTTATCCAAATAGTCTGTGAAGATCTTTGAAATACCATTTAAAACACTTGTTTTTAAACAAGATTTCCAATCTTTTTTTTTCTTCTTCAGAAAAATAGATGTTTTGCTCTGTGAAAGGTACAAACCAGGGACTTTTTAATCAGCTGCGATCGATAGTTGGACACATTGCTCTTTATCTTCTCTCTGTCTCTTATTCATGACACATCTTGTCTTTCTGTCTGTCCAGACTCTGAGGATGAGGAGCCAAGGAGCAAATCAAAGAAATCCCCCAAGGAGAAACAGAAGACAAGCAAAATGGAGCCACCTCCCAAAAAAGACCCCGTGCAGTATGTCTCTGAAACAGGTAATGGGATTACAGTTTATCATCATGCTCCAGACGTATGGGCATGGCCTGTGCAACATGACCTAATATCCACCTCACGATTTACTGTCACATTTACTTCAATGATGATTAAAGAAAAGTGATGTTTTAAAATACACCTTCACTCAAAATGTTCTCATCCTTGCAATGTCTATCTAATTAATTCTTTGTAAGCTGAGTCTGTCAGTTAATCAGTGCAGTAATAAGCACATATTAAAAACAGTAAATGTTGACTCCTTAAATTTAAAGTATATTTAAGTCATTCAAATGAAAATAAATAGGAAGTGCAAAAATAAAAAATAAGGGCCAAAATAAAACCATTCATGTCATGATGTTAAGAATTGAGGAGACTCAAACACATCAGTAAGAAGATGGATCCAGCTGAGATGAGGAATGATGTTTTGTTAATATATGGAAGATGTATTTTGATAGGCATTTGTCTTTTTTTTTTTGGTCGTAGACTCAGACAGCGACAACTTTCAGTCCCTAAAGAAGGCCGCCAAACCTAAGCAGAATGGCATGGACAAACAGACAAAGTCTGATGGCGGGAGTGCTCGTCCAGGAGCCAAAGAGGGGCTGAAGTCTCCTTTCAAGCCCTCCTCCACACAGGGGAAAACTGCGGTGAAGTCTCCTCCTGTTCCCGTCACCCCTAAGTCAGCCTCGCCTCCTCAGCCCAAAAAAACCCCCACCTCAGTATTCGACTACTTCGGCAGTGCGACTATTCAGCGTTCCGATAAGAAGCTCGTAGCCAGCACCAAACGGAAGGCTGTGAGTATTGATTCATTATTTCCTGTTTTCTCGTATTCTCTTCAAACCTTCTCATGGTTTTCATGTACTAATTTTTAATCCAAACTGTCAAAATTGTAGCTTTCTGAGTAATTTTAATCTGTCATCCGAAAAAAAAATTGTTACGCACAGAAACCTTGCACACTGATTCTGATGCATCTTATTGTTCCATTTGTTGTAAAAATGTGCGATATGTGACAAAATTAGAGGACACATTTCCTCCTTTGCCTCTCTGCTGGAGTTATCTATCTGGCTGTCACCACTCTCTCCCTGTCTGTAACGCCTCCCTGAGGGTACAAGTTCAAATTCACTGTGCAGCGGGTGAGAAGGGTTGCTAATAATGCTGTTTGCCTTACTTAGGTCTGTCCCATAGTGCTGCTGCTGCTGCTCTGGCTTAATGTGGGTCTCATGCCACTCATTTATAATGTGTTCATTTGAACTAGGAAATCGGGATTTCAGAGTTCCCAGTCAGAATTTTCAAGTGGAATGCCCCCTGAAGTTGTACTTCTATCTCTGAAATGTGAAGGAGCCTCACAAAACCAGACCTCAAAGCCCTGCTTCAGTGCTTATGTGCGCAAAATATACCGTTAGTGATTTTTATCCACTGGTACCAGCTGAAAGAGGTATTGTTGTGGTTTCCGACTAGCTGTACTGGAATGCGGTCAACTTGGGTGGGATGTCATTCCCAGCTCTGACTCCGGACCTCTGTGGTAAAATGAACCACGACATAACCTCCAACAGGTCTGCAGCTCTTGAACACACAAAGCAAAGCAAAACAAACCAAGCAGATGAGCCGTCACATCCCTTTACTGAGAAAAAAACCCCACTTCAACATTTCATTACAGTATCAATAAAGAATCATTTACACCAAATTGACATTGTAAAAACTCTCCTCCTTCTCAGCCGACTCAAGACACAGATGATCAGATCAGTGAGGAAATCGCCAGACAGCTGCAGATGGAGGAGGACATGGAGGTAGGCTGATCAACACGACAGCTGCATGTTCACTACATTGTTTATTGTAATTAAAGTTAAAACAAGAAGCTGAATGACAGAGAATGAATGCTAAATCATATATCATTCTAAATTGACTATCTTTAGGTTATAGACTGTTAGTTAAATAAAGAAAGCAGTTTGGCTATGTTGTATTGGGCCTCGAAAAGTAATTATTGTTATATAATTATATTTAAAAAGAATCCTTTTTTTGTAGAACTTTTAACACTTCATAGATAAAATTATTTATTGGACAAGATAATCAGCAGAATAATTGGTTTTTATACATGCCTCCCAAGGCTGGACATGCTTTTGAAAGTTTACAATTTATTATAAATCTCAGAGAATCACTGAGATACTAAATTATGATATTATGTTTGTTAATAGAGTTTAAAAAGTCCCAAAAGTAACATAGAAAATGTGACAAAATTTGCTGCTCTGTTAAAACCTCTTTGTGTTAATGTTATTCATAGTTAAGTGTGACTGTTGTTTTCTGTTTTTTTGTTGTTGTATTTTTTGTTTTGTTTTTTCATCATTTTGCTTTCTCGCTCTGACTCCACTTCACTTAGCTGGAAAAGCAGATCCACGAGGACGAGGAGTTTGCTAGAACTCTGGCCATGCTGGACGAAGAGCCTCAAGCGAAGAAGGTGATTTTTAGGGGGAAAAAAAGAAAGAAAAGAAACAACACACATTCACTTTTGATATCACTGCTTGTTAAATATAGTGTCTGTCTGTGTGTCCTCATCCAGGCTCGAAAAGGCTCTGATGAAAAACCAGCCGCTACCACATTTCCCAAAAAGAGCAGTACAGTCTCTGCCAGCACGAGCAGCCCGTCAAAGACCAACCAGAGGGGCAGCAAGTCGGAGGATGTGATTAGTCCGTCTCCGAGGAAAATCCCCGCCCCTGTCAAAGCCAGCTCCAAACTGGCCATGATGAAGAAAAAGGAAGAAAAGACAGATGAAGAGCCAAAGAGCAAAACACCAATTTCGCCCACAAAAATAAAAATCTCTCCCAAAAAGGAGCCGATTGCTTCGTCGAGCTCAGACAAGAAGCTCACTCCCAAAGTAGGAATCACACCCATCACAGTTAAAACTTCTCCCAAGAAACCAGAGGTGAGCAAAGTCGTTAGTTATCTTTGGTTAGATATGTGTTGTCATGATGGACATTATCTATCAATCATTTTGTTTGTCCCCGAAAGAGCAGTGAAAGACAAATGCGTAATTAATCACATAAAGGCATTGTATATATACACAGTAAAAACTTTGTGGAAAAACATTAAGTACACAAGTTAAAACAATTTTAAAACTTTTTAAAAAATAAATTGTAGAATTTTACTTTAAAAACAAACTAAATGTCCTCTCTGTCTCTCTCTAATCAGAGCACAAGTACAAGCCCTGACAACGCAGAGAAGAGGAAGATCAACGCTTCAGCTTTTAGGAACTTCCTCAACAGGGATGGACCACGAGCTCTGGGCTCCAAGGAAATCCCACAGGTAAAACACACATCAGCCTTCAGAGTGACCACCATCTCCCCCACAACTTCCTTTGACTTGTTCTTAATCACCAGCTGTATGTTGTGTGTGTGTGTCATTTCCAGGGTGAAGAGAACTGTTTGGAGGGCTGTGTGTTTGTGCTGACGGGGGTCTTGGAGTCCATGGAGAGGGACGATGCCAAATCCCTTATCGAGCGCTATGGAGGCAAAGTGACGGGCAACATCAGCAAGAAGACCACGTACCTGGTGCAGGGCAGAGACAGCGGAGTCTCGAAGCTCGAGAAGGTGACCGACCTGACCCAGACTGACAAATTCAGACTCAGAGAAGAAGAATTCTTAAAGAAAACATGTGATTGCTGACTTGCGTAGTTTTTGGATTAAGTCATAATCATATGAAAAGTAATAAACCTTGACGATGTATCTGTCTGTTAAATAATATAGCATGTTTGTACAACTGTCTTTATACACAGGCGGAGAGTCTCGGTACCAAGATCCTGGATGAGGATGGTCTGTTGGAGCTGATCAGAACAAAACCAGGAAAGAAGTCCAAGTATGAGATTGCTGCGGAGGCAGAGGTCAGCTCTGACATTTTTTTACTTAAATCATACTGTTCACAAAGCACTCCATCAGAGGTGAAACCATTTGAACCCAAAAGATGGCATGCGGTGTGCGCTGCTGCATCCCAGAAGTTGAACTCTGTATATCTCAGGGCGCCCTGAAAAATAGGTGCTCTGGCATTTGAGCATCTTGTCGTTTGTCTTCAATGAAAACATTGAATTTGCAGCATGTGTACGTCCCCCAAGGATGAATTTTATTATGATGTGCTGTAACTACTCTGGGTTGATTTCTTTTTTTTAGAGCAAAGCCTCAAAGACCAGGACTCCTCCCAGCAAGGCATCAAAGAGCACCCCCCAGTCCCAGAAGATCTCTCCCTCCAAGGGTAATTCCAGGTCTCCACACACCCCGAGCCCGTCAAAGACCGGCCTGGGACAAGGCCACAGTGCCCGGAACAGAGATGGCCGCACCCCACCTGGGAGAGGCTCAGGTCACACAGCCCGGAGGGAGCTTGGCCTTTCCTCCTCAGCTTCTTCATCATTAGCCCCAGGAACATCATCATCCCCATCACCAACAGGAGAGGACGCCAGTCTGCTGTGGGTGGACAAGTACCGCCCCCGCTCTCTGAAGACAGTGATTGGCCAGCAGGGAGACCAGAGCTGTGCCAATAAGCTGCTCCGCTGGCTGCAGAACTGGCACAAACACCACAGTGGGGGCTCTTCCAAGCCACCAGGTAGTAGACAGTTTATCTCTTACGTTTTGAAGTGTAGTGATTGAAACTAGATATGAAAGCTTACTTAGTTTCAGCGAATTTTAGCTCTGAAAACTGAACCTGTGTTTGAAGACCATGTGCTTTGTGCTGTTTGTTGCTGTACAGTAGCGAGGTTTGGTAAGTTCGGAGGAAAAGACGATGGATCAGGATACAAAGCTGCTTTGCTCTCTGGACCTCCGGGTGTGGGGAAGACCACCACAGCTGCCCTGGTCTGTGAGGTCAGTGTGAAAACTCACATACAAGTTTTTGGGTGATTGTCTTTGTATGTTTTATGTATTCACACCAGATAGTGTGTTATTTTTAAGTATTGCTGCACCCATAACTCCCAGTTGTAACCAAAAATGCCTTATACTTGAACATTTTGCTTTGATGTCTGCTTTTGACTCAACCTCTCCGGTGTTTTTGTGTGTCGGCCTGCAGGAGCTGGGCTTCAGCTATGTGGAGATGAACGCCAGCTGCACTCGCAGCAAAAACAGTCTGAAGGAAGTTGTTGCAGAGTCACTTAACAACACTAGCATCGAGAACTTCTACAAAGGTGATCCCTCTTTTCATTTTTGTTTCTCCATGTGTCATTCCTGCACCAGCAGGTTTTAGTATGTACTGATTGATAAGGTACCTTAATAGCACACGTTATATTTACTTTTTTCTCAATGTATAGATATTTTATTGTACTTGTGAATTGAAAGTTGGTGAATACTGTGTGGTATGTGTAACTGCTGGTGTATGTTTTGTAGGCACGTCTCAGAAGGTCACCAGTAAACACGTTCTGATCATGGATGAGATTGATGGCATGGCTGGCAACGAGGACCGTGGAGGAATCCAGGTAAAAGCAGCGTGATTTCACAATAGCCCCTTTTTGTTTGTTGGCACCAGCAGTTCATCGGCTTTCCTTTGCTTCATGACTAATCTTTCTCCAAAATTTTGCACCTTTTTTGCGATAGGCCGCTCCCATTTCCACCCCCACCCTTTTAGCCAATTGGCATGAACGCACACACACACACACATACGCACACTTGACCTCCATGCCAAATATAAGCCTTCTAGGGCAAACACTGTGGACGCCAAAGAGTGAGGACCAGATTCTCACAAAGAAATGGGGATGTTTAAGGAAAAGGTTCTGAGGTTCGCTGATAGATGATGAAATTGATACTGTTTTGGCTGTTTTAAGTGGCTTTACTGAAATAATGGATGTCAGACCGACGTATTTAATTGAAGTTAACTGCTTCTAGCAACTGCTACCACAGCGGACTTAGAATAACGACCGGTGAACGGACACATGACCTTTTCTTGACACTGACATGACTTTTTCCCTCCTGCAGGAAATGATCAGCTTGATCAAAAATTCAAAGATTCCCATTATCTGCATGTGCAACGATCGTAACCACATGAAGATCAGGTCACTGGCGAACTACTGCTTTGATCTGCGCTTCCAGAGGCCGCGAGTGGAACAGATCAAGGTACACACACACACACACACACGAACACAAATCCTGTTCCACATCTGACAATTTAGGTTAAAATAAAACACAAAAACCTTCAGGATACAAGACACACAACGATGCTCCATGAATCCAACTTGTACATGTAAATGTGGATTTTTAGGGATGCTCATGAATGGAGACAGTTGAGACTTTGATATATGCAAACCATTCCACACAGCAGCAGTAGACGGGAACTGATGTCTGTTACGCCATTTTAATCTGAAATATTAGTGAGCTCCTAAATATAAATGTTTACTTTTCCATCTCCTTCACTCCAATTTTTTTTCCTTTTCATTTTTCAGGGAGCCATGATGTCCCTCGCTTTCAAAGAGGGAATCAAGATCCCACCCTCAGCTCTCAACGAAATAATCCTAGCCTCGAATCAGGATGTCCGTCAGGTAAAGAAGATGAAGTACAATGATTTCACACTGAGATTATGTCTTCACTCAACACCCTCTGTCCCCCATCTCATCACACTGGCTGTTTTTTCTCCAGGTTATCCACAATCTGAGCATGTGGTCGGCCAAAGACAAAGTGATGACGTACGACCAGTGCAAGTCTGACGCAGCCAGCGCCCGCAAGGACATGAAAATGGGGCCGTTTGATGTTTGCAGAAAGGTGTTTGCGGCTGGGGAGGAGACTGCCCATATGAGCCTCATCGACAAGTCTGACCTCTTCTTCCATGACTACTCGTTAGCGCCGCTCTTTGTCCAAGAGAACTACCTGCATGTTCGGCCAAAGGCTGCTGGGTGAGAGAGGCTTCCGGTTTCCAGTCTCTGTACTGAGCTAAGCTAATTCTCCCTTGGCTCGAGTCACATTAATGCGCAAACATAAGAGTCGGATTAATCTCAGTTGTTGACAAGAAAATAAAAATCCTAAAATGTCAAACTGTCCCTTTAATAATTCTGTATTTTCATGTGTCATCCTCACAGTGGCGACCTGAAGTCCCACCTCATGCTGCTGAGCAAGACAGCTGACTCCATCTGTGATGGAGATCTGGTGGACAGACGGATCCGCTCTGGGCAGAACTGGTCGCTGCTGCCTACCCAGGTAACTCACACACTCACAGTCAGACTCAGAAGTACTTGGTCGCCCTACAAACTTGAAGTAAAAATGGACTTGTATGTCAAGGGAGCCTGCAGTAGACACAAAGTGGTAACATGATCTGGCCTGGCTACAGCAGACATGAAATATGTACAGATGCTTGCAGTCTGTCGAGCAGCCTTTTGGTTGTCTTGATGCTTTTCCCTTTTAGCATGGCTGACCAGAGCCACTTCCCCCATGTTGCTAGCATCACATGCAGAGCTTTGTTCCAGCGTGGCTGTGGTCTGTCATGCATTATATTTGTTGTTCGAAAACCATACATTATTAAACACACACTTATAAGGCATTTGCAGATAAGCAAATAGCTGCATACGCCAATGTGTATTACGTCGTACTAATGATGTTTTAAAAGTCACCACAGCACTAGATTTTAAATCACAAATACAAGGAACATATATTGTATAGACATATTTTTTTAACCAATCAAGCAGTGATATTCCAAACGTTTCCAAAACATTTTGTTAATTCCAAACCAGACCCGGAGAACTGTTTTCTTTTGGCATACTGTACAGTGGCAAACTAAGTTTCTTCTGGTGGTCAGTGTATTTTTCACAACATGTGAAAATCATTTGACCAGGTTGACGAACCAAAGACCTCAGATGTGGACTCATTTCTGCTGTAAAAAGTTCTCTAAACACAATGTTATCTTAATACTTCTGTTCACCGTTCTAATCACTGCCTGTGTTATCCCTCTGTTGTTTTTCTTTTGTAACACTGACTGTAATTATACATTAATTACAGTAAACACACACTCACGCCTTATCACAAGCCAATTACAGCACTAACCCAATACATGCTCATTTGTCAGTGCACCAGAGATTCATCATTGTGCTGCTCTGTGTGCATGTGTGTGTGCTCGTAGGCCATCTATGCCAGCGTGTTACCAGGCGAGCTCATGAGAGGCTACATGAGTCAGTTCCCCACCTTCCCCAGCTGGCTCGGCAAGAACTCCTCCACCAGTAAACATTCCCGCATCGTCCAGGAGCTAGCCTCACACATGGGTTTAAAGTGAGTGACCTTATTCAGCGTCTTTGAACTATTTACGCATCCTCGAACGCAGGGTGACATTCAAAAATTTGAATGTTGTATTTGTTCGGCTCCTGCAGGACGATGAGCAGCAGACAGGCAGTGAACCTGGACTACCTGTACTACCTGCGGCAGGCGCTGCTGAGCCCACTTCAAAGGCACGGAGCAGAGGGTGCTGGAGAAGCCGTGCAGCTGCTGGACAACTACCAGCTCATCAAGGAGGACGTGGACAGCATCATGGAGATCAGTGTATGGGGTGGACAGCCAGACCCGTACTCCAAACTGGATGGCAAGGTCAGCATGAGCAAGAAGGGGCATAGTTTGGTATGGAGACAGTGTTTGGAAGTGACATATAAGGAATTATAGCGCACTTAGTTCAGGCCATTGTGACTAGCTGACAGCACTTACAGCACCTCTTAGTATTACTCTGCTGTATTTACTCACTTAAACCTATAACTGTTCAATCCAGTGCTCAGTACACACCTTAAAGGGACAGTGCACCCAAAAATGAAAATTCAGCCATTATCTACTATCTATGATTATTATACAGTGAATTCTGACACTTCTGTTGTCTGTCTCTTCGCAGGTGAAGGCAGCGTTTACAAGAGCCTACAACAAAGAAGTTCACTTGACGCCGTACTCTCTGCAAGCAGTGAAGAAGGGCCGCCGTGGTGGTGGTGGCGGCGGCGAGGGGGAGTTGGGGTTGGAAGGAGAGGACATAAACAACGAAGAGCAGGAGTCTGAGGATGAGGGTCTCAAAACAGACGCCATGATCAAAGTAAGAGCATCAACAATGACATGTACAAACACATTTGATCCCATGAACACTTAATGCCAAAGGCTGTCTTCATATATTTGTGTTTTTTCTTGTTTTAATGTCATCTGTATCTTGTTCCTTCCTGCAGCAGAAGAAGGCCAAAGCCACCAAGGAGTCAAAGAAGGAGAAGGAGGATTCTGGGAAAGACAAAGGCAAGGGGAAAGGCAAAGGCAAGGCCAAGAAATGACCAATGATCAGAGGAGAAAAACTGTCCTGGTCTGCCTCCCTCCGCCCCCACAGACTGTAATATTCTTTCTCTGCACTTGCAACAATCCTCAAATGAGCATCACAAAGTAGTGAAACTGGTCTTGACCTGTGCAGGTAACTCACCTGTCCCTCATCAGACACTTGACTCTAACTGCACTAAGAGATGTCCGTACGTTTTTTTTTAACATCCTGTCACGATTCCATCAGTGTCTCCATATTGAACAAATGATGAATGTTTTCTGCTTGTTCCAACCATTATCATGTGTGTACATCTCAATAGTAACGTGTCTCATCAGGAGTGTAGTGCATTTCTTCAGTTATCAGTTTGTGGTCCAGGTGTCGAGGCTGTAAATAACACGACTCTGATGTATAAGACTGTTACTTTTTGCTATGACGACAATGTAGAGATGCTTTAGCTGTACGGTTAGCACTGATGCTCCTGTAAATTGCAATTTTGTAAAAACTTTGATTAGGATAAATAGAAAAAAGTTACACTCATGAGTGCAGTTGATTTCTTGAATTTTTTTCAATGAGTTGGGGGGGGGGGGGGGAAATCGAAGCCAACAGCTAATGGATTAAGATATCAAGGCTCAGTACTTTCTCTGCAGTTGCACCAAAGTCACTCTTAAGTCAGTACTGCTCTACAAGACTGAAAATATTAAATAAGACTTAAAATTCTGAGTTTTAAACTTCATCCTTGACTTTGCAAAATTGTAGTTGACACAACAGTCTCCCCCAAGTGCCATTTAGTAGCTTTCAGTCTTACATAATCTTCATCAGCAGATGGTGTTGTCCAGTTGTCATGAAAATGTTCTTTCAGTTGTAAAAGTTTTAAACCAACATGGACAAAAGGACCTTAGAGTTCTCTGAAGAAAACATTTTAACATCAACATTCCTGTGACAACTGGGCAAACTGAATCTCAAGAAGATTTTGTGATGTGATGGAAGCTCCAGATGTTTCATCAAAACCTAAAATGTTTATAAATAATGCTCTCAAACTACACAGCCTAAAGTAAACTCCACAACTTGTCCCCAAAGCCAGAACAAAACAGACAAGAATGTTTTTTTAGACCTCTTTATTATCTTAAGCAACTCTGTATACAATGGTGTTATTTAAAAAACATCTGACAACATATAACATATGATATAAAAGAAAAAGCATAAATAGAGAACATTTGACCTAAATCATTTCAGTCTTTAATTGATTACTGTCTTTTGGTTGTTGGCATAAAGAGCATCTTTGAAATTCAGTAACTGTGACTTTAACATCATACAAAACTGAAAGCTGCATAAAATCGATCCAAAATATACATTTGATATTGTTAAACCAATAGAAAATGACTTAACATTTATGTACATATGATTGGTTGTTTGTTCACTGATCCGGTTCATCAGTCTGCAAGTATGCAGAACAATCAGAGATCTTCTTCACTTGTTGGACATTCAGATTCTCACAGCACATGGGACACGTCGTTTCTGTTTCCAGCAACCTGGACACACAAACAGTTGTAAGAGTGACAAATATCAAGAGAAATGACTCACCAGTGCTTATACTGGAATAGTTTGACATTTTTGGGAATATACTTGTTGGCTTTCTGGCAGAGATGTAGATTAGAAGATCGATGCAACTCATGTCTGTAAATCAGCCAGGAGATCTTAGCTTAGCATAAAGACTGGAAACAAGGACACAGTTAGCCTGGTGCCAGCCAAAGGTAACAAAATGTGCCTACCAGCATGTCTGAATAACACATTACATTTTGTCTGCTTTATCCAAACAAAACCGGAAGTATAAAAACATCAAGCTGTGATTTTTACAGGGAGTCAAGAGCAGTAGCTAAACCTCTTATGTCCTTATTTGGACAGTTAAAGAAAGGGATAAATGCTGATGCATCACTTACAGAATGAACTGTGAATAGAGCGCAGGAAATTCACAATGAGGACACACAGACCAGTCTTCTTTCAGCATGTGACGACCCTGAGAAAATCACAAGGGCACAGAGATCAAATGATAAAGATACAAGTACAGGGGAAGCTATGTAGTTCAGTGTGTGTATGAATAAGTCAGTGATTCTCTGTTTGTACCGTGGCAATGCAGTAGGGCAGGTTGTTCTTGCAGGAGATGCACAGCAGTTCGTCCTGTGCCAACTGAAAGCCACAGAAGGGACACGGAGTAGTTTCCTCCTCCAGCTCTGATGTATCGGGACGTCTGTGGTGAATTAAAGACAAGTATTTAAATGCAGCATAGGGTAGTGCAGCAGGGGTCGAACAGATGAGGTGGGGTATGTGTGAAAAGGATGGAGGTCAGGAGAGGGAGTATGACCAAGAAAACAGGAGGTGTGGACATTCTCGTTGCTCACCGAACCATAGCCTCGATCTTCTTCCTGTACTTTGGGTCAATCTCATTTCGGTACTCTTGTCTCATCAACATGGCAGCAAAGCTGAAGGCTGAGTTCTTCAATCCGGCACGGTGACATTCGATAACTGCTGACGTCAGAATGGGAACAACATCTACATACACAAACACACAAACATGTACTGATGATACATCTGATGGACAGTTTTTTAAAATTCCAGTCACATTTCAGCTTCATTTAGATTTTTCTGTAATGTGAACTGGACAGTAGAAAATTCTGTGTGGACTCACGTGCAGGAAACTTGCTGATGTTGTTGCTGACACGAATGAGCATGCGTGCCCCTTTAAGGTGATCCCCCCTCTTTACGTGGATCTACATGATAACATAATTTACAAAGTCAGGAACACCATTCACTTCTATAATGTTAAGACTGAGAGGCTTTATCATGTAAGAGCATAGACTGTATAAAACAATGGATGTAACCACCCTGATGCCGTCTTGGGTTTTGGGAACTTGAGGTGACCGTATTTGGACGAGAGGGTGAAGATAACCCTAATGCTAGCTGCTGGGTTGGTTAGCATGGTGCACACTAGCAAAAAAACAGGCTTAAAACTATTCGAACAAAATGTATTGACAGGAAAAACCGAACATCCTTACCTATATATCCTTTTTTTTTTTAACAGGACTTTTTTGGGGGAACCAAAACGTTAGTTAACTTTCATGAACTGAAAACTGAAAAAAATAAAAATAAAAGCTGAAATAGTGACAGCTATGGCTACGCCTATAGTCTGTGAATCTGGGGTTCTACCACAGTTACATTACCTAACCAACATTGTTGCCATGGATGGCAACTTGTGAATGGATGGCACCCACCTGTCACTCAAAACGGCCACCCTTTCATTATGCACAACATTAACCCTTAATAACATTTAAACGAGCGAGTTATATAAAAATTCACCCCCCCCCCCTTCAGTTGTCATGAATAACGAAATTAGCTAGAGACTGAAAATATTTTTTTGTACCAGGCTGTAAACATAATTAATTCTGCTGTAAAGTTGGGCATTTTAACATGGGGATCTATGGGGATTGACACACTCTCGGAGCCAACCTCAAGTGGCCATTAGAGGATCTGCAGTTTCTGGCACCTCTGCATTGGCTTCATTTTTTTTAGCCCCAGATGTTGCTGCTTGTGTAAGAGAGTAAATCTTTAACAGATTTCAGATAAAATGCCTGCCAAAAAACTATTAATAAACATTCTGAACTGACCATGAATAAAATAATTCACCATGACAACAGAGAAAAACCTGAGCTAACTGACTGCACATGTTTACTGACTTTGACCAGAAGGTAGGAGTGGAGGATCATCAGATTTGTGGCCATCTCAGCAGGAATTTTAATCTTCTGGGCCTGCAGCTCTGTGTACATGCTGAACAGGACATCATGGGCGTTACGGTAGTTTCCTGTGGGAGAAACATGCAAAATATAACAAAAAAATGAGAGAGGGCAGAAACGTGATAAACATAAATGTATGAGTATGGTTGTATATTGTGTTGAGGTTGTTGTAACTGGTACACAGTGTTTGTGTGAATACGTTAGTACCTGCACACTGCTCTTCTCTGGCAATGATGATGGCGGTGCGAGCAGCCTCCCTGTACTGCTGCAGCGCCATATACAGACGGAACAGGTACTTGGCATCCTGGGAGGAAGAAAGAAAGGTCAACTATTGGTCATTAGTGTCACTCTCACTGTCACTCAGGCTTAGATTTACATCCATGAAATCAAAGGATGAAACAGTACTGCAGCGGTCATTCATTTTGCATTATATTCATTGTGTAATATGCATCTGATGGTGATGAGGTTTACTTTCAACTGCAGTTCAAACAATTACAGTGTCTGTGTGCAAAAACATAAATCCACCAGGCGACACTTTGCAACAGACAAGGAGAAGGAGAAACAGTGAGAGGGAGAATGAGTGATGACTACACTGAAGACAAAGGTATCCAAATGATGCCATGCTGGATGAGTCACAAACAAAATCATGTTGGTAGAAAACTCACATCCACTGAGACAAAGGCAAGAGAGATGGCTGCAGTGTATCTATTACCTTGGGCATACCATCACTCTCTCCCATCAGGTAATCTATCAGCTGATTGGTCAGAGAACTGTCCTTGGCCTGACCCACCTGAGACACACACACATACACACAACCACATAACCACACATCAAAATCACTTAACTGAGTGGTCACATCATATTGTATAATAATACATTCTGTTTTACACACACAGCTCTCACCGTCTCTATAGCCATCTCAACAGCCAGGTTGTCATCAGTGTTGGGACACTTCAGGAAGTGCCTCAGGGCCTGAGGGATAGAAAGAAGAGACTGATTGGTTGACCTGGTGGATGAGTCAATAACTGCTAGAACATAGAGATTATTGTTAAAACATTTTATTGATTGAGTAAATAAGAAAGGAATAATAAGAGAACAGTCTTACTCTGCTGTACTGCCCACACTTCTGAAAGAACTTGCCAGCCTGCAGGTGTTTCTTCTCTCCCTCAAAGTAGAGCGCAATGCTCTGGTAGTCCTCCTGCGTCGCCTCAGGACCTGATAAACACACCGCACAGTCATGCAATTAATTTACAGACCATTTCACTGAAACTGCAGTGCTAGAAAACAGCCTGGCAAATGCTGCAGTCAGACCCATTTTACGACAAACTGGAAAACTGTTCACATGGTCTATATAAACACACAGACTGACCGATGATGTCTGCGTAGACCTCCATTTGTCCATGCTGTTGTGCCAGTTGGAAAGCTTCATCATTGCACTGTGACAGCACCAGGAAGTGGATGGCTGAGCTGTAGTCATTCAGCCCCAGAAAGAACCTGAAACACACACAAACACACTGTACTATACCATGACTATTTTATGACAGACTTCCTTCTGAAATATTCAATGGCATACTGAGCGGGGACAACTATTGATAGGCAAATGGTTGTTTAAGGGTGTTGCTACATCCATTTATAGCGACATGTCGGAGCAGAATCGAGGCTTGTGCATGTACACTCAGCTCCACAATGACTGAGACATGCAAAACAAAAACAGGCATGTATATGCACAGTTCTGTCTTTGTGCATACACACAGTATTAGTTGTGAATTCAGACAAAATTTTAAACATCTGGCCCATAGCAAGTTGGCCATTTTGCCATTCCCCTGGACTTTTGGTCTTACAAAAACAAAGAATTTGAAGCACATTGGGAAATAATCTTGAGATGATTCTGTCGTGGAAATAAACGGTAGTCACTTAACACTAAAAACTGGTTTAAAAAAAAAAAAAAAAAAAAAAAGGGCATTCAGATTGAAGCAGACAGTTTTTTTTTTAGAGCCAAGTGCTGCAGCTGCTCTCCATCTACTGCAAGACCCAGTGCATGATGGGAAAGACCTGGCTGTTGCCTGATCAAAAAGCTGATTGGCTCTTAGCTTTGACCACAAACACCACGTTTTGTAGAAAATCCAAATTATCTGTGCAATTGCAGTTAATAACACTAGATTGTAGACTATATGTGTTATGTTTTAGATCTAACACAATGTAAGTATTCCTGTGACTTCCTGTATGCATTTTTTTTCTAGGATAGTGAAGGAATGACTCACCCTATTCTGAATTTGATTGGCGGTTAGGTTAAGGCAAGAGGAGTGACATTGGTTCGGCTAAGAATGTCAGGATGAGCAAGTTAGAGGCAGAATAAAGCAGAGTAGGGTAGGTCATGCCTTCCTTCCTCCTCAGAAAAAAAATTGCTTCTTGTATATTATATGAAGGCTGCTGGAAACTGTCTGACTGGACTGCACCTTTTTTCATCGTCCCCTATTGCTTCCTCCTGATCTGATTAAATTTTTAGGCGAGGCCTACTGTGTCAATGTGTTGGTAACATGGTAGACAATACAAAAAGAAATGGTAATGTGCGGTATGTAAAAAAAAAAAAAAAAGTATTAGCACATTATTTAATATTAACAGAGCCAAAGATCAGATTAGATGTACAGGATGTATGTGTAAAACATCTTGCAAAGCATCCTATTTCATTTGACCACAATCAGTGGAAGCATAATCACCTTACCTGGAGGCCAACAGACTAAATAAAACCTGAGTTTAGTAATAATAAAATAATAATAAAAACAAAAAGATTTTAAGTTTATGAATTATAAAAACAAATTTTATCAGTACTACTGTACCTCTGCCGAGACAATAAGTTATGGGCTACATTTAGGGGATGTCAATGGAAAAGCCCCTCAAGCAAAATACAAAATTATTTGGCTGTGGTTGTCTGTCCTACCTGGCGACCATCTTTGCTCCGTCGATGCTCTGCGTCTCCCTGACGATGCGAACAGCCTCCTCAGGGTTGTTAAGGTGGTCCAGCAGCACGCGTATCACGTTGTCCCAGTCTTTCGCACTCTCATAGGCCCGTGCAGCGTCCTTATACCTGGTGCACACAGTACACGTTACATTTGCTTCTTCTTCATGACATCATTATCTCCAGTGCGACAGACATTAATACTAAGAACCTACTTGCCGTCCGCCTCCTTTGCCTTGGCGTACTGCAGGTGGATCTTTGGAGAGGAGACGTGTGGGAGCAGCTCTCCAACCTTTGTCCTGAATGTGGAGTAACATTAAGTGCAGTCATATAAAGGAAGAGAGAAACTTGCAGGCCTGAGTGTGTTGGTGTGTGCTGGTGTTTGTCTCACCAGTTCTTGCAACGAATGTAGACCGACGCAGCCTTGTCATAATACTGTCCTTTCTCATAGAGCTGAGCAGCTTCAGAGAATTGCTGTAAGAGAGAGAAGAAAACCACAGAAGAAGATATAAACAAAGAGACATTCAGAAAACATTATCTGATGCTCAGATACTTGCAACACAGCTGTGGAAACACACACTATAAAAAACATACACACATCAGATCACTGTAGTCTACCACTAACCAACAATATGGTGATTTCAACAAAACATACAGTTTACAAGAAGAGAGAGAAAGGGCTGACTCTCTACCTTCATGCTCTCCAGTATGGCTCCACACTCCTTCTTTAGGACTCTGCTTGGGTGCTGAATCGCCTGAGCAGCTCCTCTCCTGATGTCACCCATCCTGATGGACATCCTGGCTACGCCGGCTTTACACGCCTCATCATGCTCCTGGAACTGCACAACAAGAAGGAAACAGAGGGAGGTGAGGGCAGGGGAAAGATGAGACTTAAAATGATTTCATTACAATCACCTTTACTCAGACTGGAACCTTAAATGCATTAAAACCACCGATCCTGAAAGGAGAATATGTATTAGATCTAAGCCTGACATACAGTAAATCTACCTCCTGCTAAGTTTTCTTTGAAAAAAAAAGTGGCAGAGGGCAGCAGCAGATATGACTCTGATATGAGCATCACACCTTAGACACGGACTGGACATGCCATTGATTATTAAAGAAAATAATAGACGAAATAGATTTTTATGGATAAAAAGAAATGATATATCATCAGTGGTGTAGCAACAACCACCTATCCTTCAGCAACTTGGTATCCTCACAACATTTATTAATACTGAACCACATCAGCACAAATAATTGTATTTGGATGCAGGCTACCATCTTTTTTTTGGTATGTTAACACTGCAGGAAGTTGAGATCAGATATATTTCACTTACTTTATTATTGTTGGTCATGCCTTTTTCATAGTGTGCGAGAGCGTTCACATAGTCTCCACTACAGAGAGAGAGAGAGCTTTAGAAACAGTGTAGACAGATCAAGTCTACTAAATGGAGTGTGAGTGTGTGTGTGTGTGTGTGTGTGTGTGTGTGTGTGTGTGTGTACTTACATAAACTCCAGATGGACAGCGTATTCTTTGGAAATAAAGGGAATTTGGTCTTCTGCTAAGCTCTTGGCTAACATAAGAGCACTGTCCCAATGCAACAGGTCTCTCCTCATCTAAAACACACACACACACACACACACACACACTGACAGCTGAGGACAGTGGTATGAATGAAAGCCTGTATCAACAATCTTTAGCTTCACAGTTACGTGTTACACTTAAAGGGCCACTGTGTAAAATGGGTTGAAAACCGTTGATAACAGTGACATCAGTGGTCAAATTCTAGATTGCAGGGCTCACTCGCTCACCCCTCCCGTCGGGTAAATGACAGTGGCCTCGTAGGGACAAAAAGCCTTGCGCAGACACGAGTTTTTCAGGAGTAGGTCTATCTAGCAACGAGGTGAATGTTTATTTAGAAATCTAAGCCATGTTACGATATTGTAATGAATCACTCACGAGCAGGAGACCAGAGGAGCATTCGGGAAAAAGGCCAGTTTATTTGAGCACTCCAGAAACTCTGGTAACACTCCAGGGGGTAAAAGACCCTGTCCCAAACTCTGACTCCTCTAGCGTAACAGACACACTTCATACACACATACTTGTTTACCATACCAAGCGGGCACCCCCTCCCCTCTCTGTTCCACCAATCTCCAGCCCGCACACTGACTAACAGCGTAGCCGGTAAACAGAGCTCAGCTGTTTATTTAGCCTAGCGATATCTCCGGACTAAAGTAGCTGCAATGGACGACTTTGAATGCGATTTTGAAGAGTTTCTTGTAGCGGACACAGACCCAGAGCCATACCTGTTTGAGCCGGAGCATACAGATGAGGAACTCCATGTGTTTGATGCTGAGCGGGCGAGAAGAGAGGCTGAATGCACAGAATGGGATTCGGTGCTACTGCTACCATCGTTGGGGAGATATATCATCAGGAGGAAAAGCGCCGCAGAGAGTGCATCACAAGGAGTGAAGTTACGTCTTCTTTTCCTCGCAGATGACGGTTCGGGTTCATTCTCTCCTGTTGCGTGGTAAGTGTGGTCCATTCGCAAACTTTATAACTAAAAAAACTTTTCACTGTTCTCTATCGACGAACTACTAACACTCTCTGCTGTTTGCCCCTCCTTCTTCCTTCCTTCCGCTGTCTTCGTTGGTTTATTTATACACGCGAAACGCGTTCTCTGGCTGGCTGGATTGTCCACTCGGGCTGCCGTACATACATGGCGGCGCAAGATGGCGACCTCTCTAAAGCAAGGCCCTTGCTATATATATATATATATATATAAAAGCATAATTATAAGGCTACGAAAACCAAACAAATTTTATTTTATAGTGATTATACACTTGTATAAACTTATTAATGGGTAAAATATTCAGATTCAGATTTGACAATAAACCATGCCAAATATTACACACTGGCCCTTTAATGACAACAGCTTATGCAGAATGGTTGGAAATTAATGTTAAAAGACACAAGCAATCAGCCTTGGTCTCTTGAGCCCAGATTAGACCAAAGATTTGCGACAAGACAAGTTAAAACAGGCAACTACTTGCAATGTGCTCTTCTGCAATGTTCTACAAATCTGCTGTGCAACTAGATAAGACTCTATGCAACAACTCTCTGTATTTCTGTTCTGATTTTCAGCTTTTCAGGCTTATTTTGTGGCTGAATAGAATTTGTAGCTTCTTAAAGTTTGAATGAGGATAGTGATAGTGAGATACTGGCTACAGTTGCAATTGTAATAGTGATTAAATGTTGAAAAATATAAACGAAACAAGCATCAGATGGACTGTATTTATAATAAATACGCCACAATAATATAAATAACCAGCACCAATTAATCAGACAATGAGAATGTGTGTGTGTGTGTGTGTGAGGTTGAATAAGCACATACAGCGAGCAGCAGCAGTGGCCCACCGTCCGAAACCTGCACACCGTGAGGACAGAAGCAGAGGGCTCGGCGGGGACAAAGCACTTACCACAGCAAGCGAACATGCTGTCTGTGGTCATTTTGACATGACCGGCAGACTTCACTATAAGCCGACTGGCAGTAGAAACAGGTAACATGCTTAACGTTCTAATCTCTGCTGGCGATTTGACCAGCTGAGTTGCAGGTGACACCATCAGCCGGCTTGAACCGAGCTCAGGCTGGCCAGTTCACACTGCTGCAACATTTATCTGCAATGTTGTAAAACGGTTTCACCTTGTCACAAATCATTGGTCTGAACTGGGCTTTACACACATACATGAACATACAGACTGTTTACTCTTAAATTGTGTGTATGTTTTTACCTCCAGGGCAGCGATTGGGCAGCCTGAGGACAGATACAGGTCCTGGGCCAAGTTGTATTCACCTAGAAACATGGCCAAATGTCCTGCCCTTAAATTCATGTCATCTGTACCCTGGACAGAGGGAGACAGAAACAGAGAGAGAGAGAGACAGATAGACAGGAATGATGGTGGTATCAGAATCCTTAGACAGAAACAGTGTGTTACTGAGAGGGTGTGACATATGAGCCATTTGTGTCTGAGTTGTACCTGGATACCCTGCAGTGACAGGACCATGCCCACATTGCCGCTCATGCGATAGACCTGTATGGCCAGCTCAACCTCCATGTGGACCAGACAGGCTTTTCCTACCTCTTCCCAGTCTGTGTTACTGCCTGCAGACTTACACAGACCCCAGGCTTCTTGGAACCTGGACAGGATAAACACACACACTCTTTCTTTTGTATGAAGTGAAAACCACCACACTGTGGTTGTGGTTAAAGGTGTTGTGTGAACACCCCGTTAAAGGGTTTTTTTTGGGGAGTTTTTCCTTATCCGCTGCGAGGGTCATAAGGACAGAGGGATGTCGTATGCTGTAAAGCCCTGTGAGGCAAATTGTGATTTGTGATATTGGGCTGTATAAATAAAATTGATTGATTGAATTGAAAGGAACTGAGGATGACACATAAAACTCTTCTGTACAGTATTAAAACCACTGACGATGTATAAAGACGGACGACACGCCTCGACTCCTCCCACTGTACAAGAATGAAGCCAAAACATCCCGGATAATCACAACACAAACACATATACAGTACAGGCCAAAAGTTTGGACACACCTTCTCATTCAATGCGTTTTCTTTATTTTCATGACTATTTACATTGTAGATTCTCACTGAAGGCATCAAAACTATGAATGAACACATGTGGAGTTATGTGCTTAACAAAAAAAGGTGAAATAACTGAAAACATGTTTTATATTCTAGTTTCTTCAAAATAGCCACCCTTTGCTCTGATTACTGCTTTGCACACTCTTGGCATTCTCTCCATGAGCTTCAAGAGGTAGTCACCTGAAATGGTTTCCACTTCACAGGTGTGCCTTATCAGGGTTAATTAGTGGAATTTCTTGCTTTATCAATGGGGTTGGGACCATCAGTTGTGTTGTGCAGAAGTCAGGTTAATACACAGCCGACAGCCCTATTGGACAACTGTTAAAATTCATATTATGGCAAGAACCAATCAGCTAACTAAAGAAAAACGAGTGGCCATCATTACTTTAAGAAATGAAGGTCAGTCAGTCCGGAAAATTGCAAAACTTTAAATGTGTCCCCAAGTGGAGTCGCAAAAACCATCAAGCGCTACAACGAAACTGGCACACATGAGGACCGACCCAGGAAAGGAAGACCAAGAGTCACCTCTGCTTCTGAGGATAAGTTCATCCGAGTCACCAGCCTCAGAAATCGCAAGTTAACAGCAGCTCAGATCAGAGACCAGATGAATGCCACACAGAGTTTTGGCAGCAGACCCATCTCTAGAACAACTGTTAAGAGGAGACTGCGCGAATCAGGCCTTCATGGTCAAATAGCTGCTAGGAAACCACTGCTAAGGAGAGGCAACAAGCAGAAGAGATTTGTTTGGGCCAAGAAACACAAGGAATGGACATTAGACCAGTGGAAATCTGTGCTTTGGTCTGATGAGTCCAAATTTGAGATCTTTGGTTCCAACCGCCGTGTCTTCGTGAGACGCAGAAAAGGTGAACGGATGGATTCCACATGCCTGGTTCCCACTGTGAAGCATGGAGGAGGAGGTGTGATGGTGTGGGGGTGTTTTGCTGGTGACACTGTTGGGGATTTATTCAAAATTGAAGGCACACTGAACCAGCATGGCTACCACAGCATCCTGCAGCGACATGCCATCCCATCCGGTTTGCTTTAGTTGACGATCATTTATTTTTCAACAGGACAATGACCCCAAACACACCTCCAGGCTGTGTAAGGGCTATTTGACCAAGAAGGAGAGTGATGGAGTGCTGCGGCAGATGACCTGGCCTCCACAGTCACCGGACCTGAACCCAATCGAGATGGTTTGGGGTGAGCTGAACCACAGAGTGAAGGCAAAGGGGCCAACAAGTGCTAAACACCTCTGGGAACTCCTTCAAGACTGTTGGAAACCATTTCAGGTGACTACCTCTTGAAGCTCATGGAGAGAATGCCAAGAGTGTGCAAAGCAGTAATCAGAGCAAAGGGTGGCTATTTTGAAGAAACTAGAATATAAAACATGTTTTCAGTTATTTCACCTTTTTTGTTAAGTACATAACTCCACATGTGTTCATTCATAGTTTTGATGCCTTCAGTGAGAATCTACAATGTAAATAGTCATGAAAATAAAGAAAACGCATTGAATGAGAAGGTGTGTCCAAACTTTTGGCCTGTACTGTATGTGGTGTATATTGTAAAATTAGTTTTTGTATTTTATAAAAATCTGTAAGTAAATCTGAACATTTCGGAACATTATGTTTCTGAATTATTCTCATAGTTAATTTAAAAAAAAATGTTTCCCTGTTACATTCTGTATTGTGACATAGTATATTAAAGAAGAATATTAATCAGCTTCTATCTATCATAAGAACAATTATAAATATTGCACCTATGTCCATATGCAATGTCAGTGTACCCATGTGTACCCAGAACAGCAGCCACAGGTTGGACTGACTATAGGTACTTACAATTAAATGTATTTCCACCTAACAAATACATGAAGGATAACACAGATATATGACTTTAAAACTTCATCAGTATCTCCAGCATGGCTGACCTCTTGAGCATCAGTGCCTGGGTGAGCTGCTTGCTGAGCTCTGGCGATGTGTCTGTCGTCGAGCCAGTTGAGCTCTTGAGGAAGGAGTGTGTGCTCAGGGCCACGTCACTGGTCTTGCCACTTGTTGTCTGACATGTCAGCTCCCCATTGTACAGGAGCAAAGGCTTCTGGGAAAAGAGGAGTGGGGTGCTCCCCACCAACACTACCCGGGGACCTGGGCAGACAGATTGAGAGAGAAATTTAAAATAACTTTTCTTGTTAACTCTCGGGTAAATTTACATCACAGGGTAACAGGAGTATTTAAGGAGTACTAGAACTTTGATTTTTTTCAGGATGCCCTGTTAGATCATTTGATTTGCATATTAAAATATATAATGTGACACTCACTGCAAGTCCCTCTGAATAAGACAGCAGGAAAGAGAAACATCAAGGACCAGTGCTCCCTTGTTCAACATTTTAGAGGTAAACATCAGAGAGGTTAAAGTGTGCGTGTGTGTTTGATGGCATGGCATCACCCTACCATATATGGTGGTTTTGTGCAGGGCATAGGTATAGACCTTGTCATCATCGTAAGCCACAAACACTCCTCTGTCAGCATGCCAGTTGTCCCACAGCACTCCTGTGATGGTGGGAGAGAAGTTGGGGAGCTCAAAGCAGGAGTCTGTCACCTGGATTGAACAAACACAAACACATTTAGACTACTGTTAATCCAAATCTGTTATTCAGTATTAAATCATACTGCTATTTCCTTGTAAAGCACTTTGTAATCTGTAGATTTGATAAGTGTTGTACAAAACTTTATTATTGTATATAAAGTATGTACTGTAACTCACTCTACATGACAAGGCCACAAATGTACTACAAATGCTTATAAAGAAGAGAGGGTCAAGGAAAAAGTAAGACATTGTAAAAGTCAAGAAAGGGAGCCAAAGAACCACTATATAATAATGAAATTACCAGTAGCTTGTCTTACCATGATATTTCATCCCTGTGTATGTAATAACTAGGTTTATTCGGGGTGCAAACACCACCAGCGCCCACTACACTGTGTGTTTAGCTGTATACATGTATAGATGTATCAAGTAGTGTATGTACATTTGCAGTGGAGAGCAGGAAACCACTGTTCTTGTCGTCGATGAAAATCAGTCGTGTGCCGTTTAGGTCGGGGAACACTTTCCTCACACCAACTGAGTGGCTGTAGCTGCTCAGAGTCTCCCAGTCCTCCACCAAAACACACACCACATTACCTGACTGACAAACAGATAGGCAGAGAGATGATAACATCCGTTAGAAAACAGAGAGACAGGGATAAAGGGGAAGGAAATTGGAACACATTAATTTACTGAAAACTGACTTCAGGGGATGCTTACATTCATATGGCTACAGAAAGCGTCTTAACAAAATGTAACAGCCTAAATAGTGTCCTCCTGTTATGTCCTGCTAGAACGTAGTGGACTGACTGAGGTGAGGATGTGCTGAGCCTTACATCAGTGCCATAGTAGAGGAAGTCAGTGGTGAGTGCATGGCAAAGGATCCGACCTTTTGTGTCATCATCTGGAAACAACTTCATCTGTTTCCTTTCCTCCTGGTCTTTGCCTTCAATCTAAACACACACACAGATGTGTAGTTTGTATGGTGTAGTGCAGTGAATCCTGCGCAGTAATCATTCATTGGTCAATAAAAATAAAAACAAAGCACTGACTCACCATGTGTAGCTGCACTTTTCCTTCAAACAGCGCTGCTGCATAGTCTGAGTTAAGGCACATGCTGGCTATCGTCCCCAAATACTCAATGTCCTTCAACTTATTAAAACCTGAGAAACAAACATAACTCTTTAGTGAGACTTACTGATTCACCCATATATAATTAAACAACATAACATGGTTTTCATGGTTATACATTACACACACCAGGTTTTTGATCTACCAAGGCGTAGAACCAGGCTCTGTTGTTCATTCCCACAGCAACATGGTATGGCCCCATCGCAATGAAAGTAGGCTCTACTTCCACTTCTATGGCCACTGGACTCTCCTGAAAAACACAGAGCATCAAAAAGGGATTGAGAGGGGTTCACCCTCAGCTGTTTTTTGGATTTGTTTGTCTGTTTAAAAATTAAATATGTTTGAATAAATTAAATTAAATATGTTGTCGTTTTTAACAACCCAGTCGGCAGAAGAAAACGTTGGCATTTCTGCAAACCATAAATATACATGTGTACATTTCATATCAACATTTCTAAAGTGACATAGTATATCAGCTGACTTGGTGGAGGAGATGGTGGATGGCTTGACACCTCACTTTTTTTTCAAGTAGCTTTTTATTCACAAAACGGGTGTTTTTTAGCAACCCGTTGCTGGTTTTCCACCGGGGATAGTGTCACAAAAAACATTCACTTTTTTTTTTTTTTTTTTTAACAAGACACAGCTGCATTTCCAGCCAGGGTAGTGCTACGAAAAGTGTGTATTTTAAGCCAAACATGATCTATTCCTAACCATAACCAAGTGGTTTTTGTACCTAAACCCAACCACACATTAATTGCTTTTCCTGTTAGGGGTCGCAGGGGGCTGGAGCCTATCCCAGCTGACACCCTGGACAGGTCACCAGACTATCACAGGGCTGACACATAGAGACAGACAACCAGTCACACTCACATTCACACCTACGGACAACTTAGAGTCACCAGTTAACCTAACCTGCATGTCTATGGACTGTGGGAGGAAGCTGGAGTACCCAGAGAAAACCCATGCTGACACAGGGAGAACATGCAAACTCCACACAGAAGGGCTCCCACAACCTGGAGTTCACACCCCCCCCCCCACCTTGGATTCGAACCAGGAACCCTCTTGCTATAAGGCAACAATAATAATAGTGTTTACATTGTAGTGTGTGTGTGTGTGTGTGTGTGTGTGTGTGTGTGTGTGTCTGTCCTTACCCCCTCCACCTGGTTGGATACAGTGACCTCCAGCAGGGAGGTGAGGTAGGCCAGCCGGGTACCATAGCTGTCACCCAGGATGGGCAGCTTGGTCAGAAAAACATGGAGCGTGCCCCTCTGTGTGGAGACGGCCAACAGCTGGCCATCTTCTGTCCAGTTCAGCTGGTCCAGACCTGGAGGAGGAGAATGAGGAGCAGATGAAGGAAAAGTGGGTGGTGTATTCAAAAAGGCCTTTTGAGAGTATGGCTGAAAAACAGGACAGTCTCACCTTTAGTCTCATCATCCAGCTCAACTACATTGCTGATATCTTTGAGCTCAGACAACTCATGGATCTTTATGCTGCAACAACAAACAGGAGGCTTTAGTTTTTTCACTTAGATAAAACAACAGGATTGGCTGTGCTGTTTCTTTTGAAAGCATGCATGTACCAGTTGTCCCCACAGGATGCAGCCTTGTTCAGTGCTGGCGAGATGGCCACACAGTTGAGACTATCTTTATGGTTGCGAGCCTGATAGAGCTCATGGCCGATCTCCCTGATGTGAGTGGAAATAATCACAAAGTATCCATGGGAGAAGCCAATCAGAATATACCCATCACCATACCTTGAGGAACACAGAGGAAGAGAACTCACTTTAGTACAAGTATCTCAGTGTCATGATTCAGTGCTACTGTTTTGTTAGTGTGTAATCTTGTGCAGTACCAGCGGTAGGACACAATGTTCCCATAGTGGCGCTGGAAGGTCAGTTCTATCCGGTTATCAGGATCGTTGATATTGAAGAGCATCAGTATCTTCTTGTCCACAGACACACTCACCTAAAGGTCAGTATTTGCAGGAACGTGAACATATGCAATTAAGTGGATTTCAAACATTTACCTCATTTATGTAAACCATAAATTTGTGTAAAAATTTAACAGGTTTTCAGAATGAAAGTATGCAGCCAATGGCGAATGTTTAGGCCTGGTATGACAAAAATAAACACTTAAACTCAAGACACGAAAATGTGAGTGTTGTAATAAATGTGTGATGTAAAAATTACATGGATACATGTTAGTTAGTGGGAAAACTGCAGAACGCCACCACCACACAAACTTACAGTGCTCTCTCCTTGCCCAGACCTTTCATCCGTCTTCATCACTGAAAAATTAATCTCAGCAGGCTCACCACGAAGTGCTGTCTGGAAAAGAACAGAAAGATAAACTAGGTCCATTTTTTAAATTTCCTTTTTATCTATTTTAGGTCCTATTTTGTTTCTACATTATATGCTTCCATTAGGATGCATTATCAGTCATTTTAATGAAGTATCCTACCACTGTTAGGCTGATGACACCCAAATTTTCCTGTCCTTAAACCAGATAGTTAGCTGTCTGAGCAGTTTGATGGAGTGCTTCACTGCTATTAAGAAATGGATGACTTGTCATTTTCTGCAGCTAAACTCAGACAAGACAGAAGTAATAATCTTTGGCCGATCACCTAGCAAGGAAATTACAACCCTTCATTGGTCCTCTGACAACAAATATAAAATCTACAGCAGGAAATTTAGGCATCACTTTTGATTCTCAATTGAAGTTTGAACCACGTGTCAATAATCTCATTAAATCCTGCTACTTCCACCTAAGAAATATTATCAAAAATCTAATCAGCTGTCTTTTCCTGACCTAGACAAGCTTATTCATTCTTTTGTATTCTCGCGCCTCGACTACTGTAATGCACTGTTTACATGCCTCAGTAAATCTTCAGTAGCACGGCTTCAACTATTACTGAATCCTGCAGCTCGTATTTTGACTGGGACAAATCGTAGGTCACACATCACCCCAATCTCGCTTCCCTCCACTGGTTGCCTGTTAACTTCAGAATTTGTTTTAAGATTATTTTAATAACTTTTAAAGCTCAACATGGTTTAGTGCTGAGTTATATAACTGAGCTTCTGATTACCTATGCTCCAAGTCGTGACCTGAGATCCTCAAGCCTACCCTCACTAGTCGTCTCCAGATCAAGATTGGTAACTAAAGGTGACTGGGCTTTTGCCATCAAGGCCCCGAGGCTCTGGATTGTCTGTCTGAGGAGATTAGGCTGGCTAGCACATTACCCGTTTTTAAATCATTGCTTAAAACATATTCTTATAGGAAAGCTTTCCCTTTAAATGCCTGATTTGTACTTTTGTGATTTGTAACTTTTGTGTTTTATTTCATTTTGTTCTATTTCTAGTTCTGTTTCTTCTGTAGACACTATTTTATCATGCTCTGTGCATATGCATTAATACCTCTTTTCCTCCAAATTAGCTCTGGTTCTTGAACCGGTTCCCTTCAGATTTCCTGGAACCTTCGTGCTAACTATTGAACCAGCCCGCAATTCCACCAGTTTTGAGCAGAACCATTGTAATCAAGGATGTGTCATCAATGGAGCAGTAGTAAAGTAAAAGTAAACAGTAGTAGCAAGATGGCAGATCACACCGATTACCTGTGAGCTTTTGTTCTGTTACTACAGATTTTTTTCTTTTATATGAAAAACAAGGATGGTCCAACTACTGATGATAATAAGAAATAGAAAACTACTGAGTGCATGACTCCACCCTCTCTTTCAAATCTGCAGAATATGACACACCAACCAATGTCATCATGGTTCGCACCTCAGGTCAAGGAAAACCTGCTTATTTTTTGGTTTCAGCTGGGAATCAACAACAACAACAACCATTTATTTTCCTGTGTGTGCCCAAGAAAAATGTGAGTTGTATTCACTTTGTTTATATTACACTGTCACTGGCATTAATAATTAGAAGCCCTGTCTTCAAACTGTATTCTGTTTGTTTCCATATCTTGGTTTCGCTCTTTTATTTTTAATGCTAATTTTTTTGTTGTGCCTTACAGTTATAGAACCACACAGGAAATGTGATGGATCTTTGGCATTTGACAGTTTAATTTTTCATTAGGCTCACTTCACACACATTATTATTTTGTATCTGCTTGGATCTGCATCTAGGTAAACAGTCTAAACTGCAGAACTGGAATCTGCATCTCTCTTTTCTCTACGCTCTCTCACCTGAGCTCAAAAATAGTGTCCTGATCCAACACCCTGAGGCAAGTGCTGACACACTCTATAATATACACACTCTCTTGCACACTACTGGTTGCTCAAAATATATGAGTGACCCAGAAACCTGAGCATAGGTATTGATGATGCAAACAGTGAAATGGCCATAATCTGATGTAAACTTTATAGTTTCATGACCATGTTGATGCTAACGTACAGCATTTGTGCTGCCTATGTATTTATACACTCATGTGTATGTGTGACTACCTGTCTGACAGTGTCCCCCTCATGATTGCTGATGCTCAGAGTGTTGTCGTCACTTCCAAGCGCCAGTAGATTCTGAGTACTCCAGCACCCACAGGTGATCTTCTTGGTGTGTTTACCTGGTGTGTTGGTGATGGGAGAGGAAGAGACAAACAAAACAAAAAAGTGACAAAAAACTTATGATACAATTAACAAGTAACTGTGCAGTTGTGTGTGTGTATTACCCAGGACAGGGATCTTGCGTGAGGTCTGCTGATTGTAAATCAACAAATTTCCTTTGACTGTCCCAACTGCTAACAGCGGGCCCGTCCTTGACCACAAGATGAAGGACATCTGATCCCTGTTAAAATAAATGCAAGCAGGAAACAAACCCAGAGTATTAGTATTAGGAGTGAGTATCAATAATTTCATCACTACTGTCTGTCTTTTTGAGCAACACAGGCTGAAATTATGAATGGCAACGCCAACTTCTTCTTCGTAAATGTGATGCATGGTTGTCATACCTCATGCCGCTATCTATTTGGGATGTTTTATTGACGCTGGCATCCCAGAGGTAGATGGAGCTGGATTTTGCAGCTATCACTGCCAAAATGTCCCCATCTTTATCCCAGTCCATCCCCACGCAGCGTCTAATGGGAGTGGGAGAAAAAAGAGAAAATGGACTGTAAAATTCTTTTCAATAGTGTTAGGTTATCACTTGAACCTTTTTGATTAGACAAAATCAGAGCCAAAAATTATGTTCTCCCACTTACCCCGTGAGGTTGAGTTCAGCCCACTTGTGTCCATGTCGATCAAATATTTTGACTGAGTTATCCTGTCTGCGTGAATAAAAATATCATGTACAGTTTAGTTATCAAGATGTAAATCTTGTATAAAGAGTAGCAGATTATTACACAGTTTTCTGTGGTTTTCACTCACCCTGCGACAGCGATATAATTACCAAGGGATTTCTGCCACTTATACAGAAGACTGGAACCAGCCCAGGCTTTGTCGGCGAGGACAAAAACACTCTATAGACACAAAGATTACTTTTTAAGTGTGTCTTATTTGGATAAAAACATACAAATACTTGAAATTAAAGAAGCGTTAATGATGTTACAGATACTTATAAGTTTCAAACTCAATAATAGTTTCCACTCATCCTAACCAAAAAGATACCTAATGTTAGCTGTGACTGAATACTGGACTCAGCTGCTCATGATCATGACCTTCAAAGGTTTTGAACACACTATTTCAGTGTTTTTGACAAACCAGAAGCAATGTTATACCAGATTTGGAAATGTAGGAAATGAAGGTGTAGGCACGAGTGAACGCATAAACGGAACTAACTGAAAATTACCTAATTCAAGTTTTGATGCCTCTTGGGTCACGCCACCAATTTTACACGTCAAATTAAATTTAGTAGTTATGAGGAGTGCTGTTCAGCAGGTGACGGCAGTTGTTTATCATCTTCTGTGGCTCAGGAGGAGCTTTGGCAAGAAAATTACTCAAGAGACATCATTGAGCTATCTGTGTTTGGGCTTGGAGATTAAACATTTTTTAACAGAAAGCCTGCATTACAAACTAGGGGCGTGGAGTTTGAAAGATGTGGGCAAGATCTGATGAAAGATTGAATTGTGTGAAGTAGGGTCTAGCATTTTTGGAGTCTAATCTATATCGCTGGAGTGCCCCTTTAACATACAGTTGGTCTGCTTGAGCTTTGTGTCCAAACCTTTTCCCACTTTCTTTAATGGCTACTAATAAGCCTTGGTGCTCAAAGATAACTCAAGTTTAAACAAATGTGTTTTGTTAAAAGCATAACTATAAAAGTGTATGTATAGAACATTTGCTGTCAGTGATAGCAGCACCTCCCACATATCTATGTTTTCTGCTGTTTTCAATGAAATACAGCGTTACAAACATATGATAATCCACTTGTCTTAAATCCATGTAATTTTAGGGTAATTTATGAACTGGAATTCATTAAACATATTTGACCAAAAACGCTAAAATATCATTTGTTTAAAACATTACACGGACAAATGACAGTCACCTCCCACAGCAAACATTATCTTAGTTGTGTGAATAATGTAGTCTTCCACTTCGACACACTGCTTGGATAACTCTGGCCGTTAGGAGCCGAACAACACATTACAATGCATGGTTTTAACTATCGTAGAGCTTACCATGACATTTCGAAAAACTGCCTTCAACAGTAGGTTACAGCTAGAAACGCAATTCGTTAGTTAACATTATCACAGCTGAAGCTAACATGGTAGCTGATAAGGCTAACAAACTTACGTTACCCAATGTAAAACGATAACATTAGCTTGGTTTCCAGGAGTTGCCTAACTGACGCTACTGTTAGCAAGTAACGTTAGCTAGGCTTGCTAGCTGGCTGAAGCCCGTTCATGTGATAAAACTCAACACTGAAAGCGTAAAACCAAAGGTAATGCTGCCATTTCAAATTAATTCGCTGGACACCAACCTTCATTTTGACGGTGTCTAATGATTTAAACTTTAAACAGATATTTTCTGTTCAAAGCATCTTCGACACAACTGTTGTATATATCCCACAATGCTTCACTCTACAGCGTCTGCAGAAGCCACGGCGATGTCATAGCAACAGTCATCAGCCAATGAGGTGCCTCCAAAGCAGAGCTAAGTGAATATATAATGAGATTTGATCTTGCATCATTATTTTTAACATTTGGTAGTTTGTTAAAGAAACATCTTCTATTCCTATGGTAGTTTTAGTCACCTAAATGTCAACATCAACAACATAAATAAATAGATAAATAACCAAATGAATAATAAATGCACACTTTTATCAGCACTGAAATCCAGGCTTGGGTTTATAGTTTTTTCCTTAAAAACGTGGTCTTGTTTATTAGTTTTTACCTGTTTTAATTAGCTTTGCTGATTGTTTTTATTCCTATTTTGTGCAACATTTTATTACTTATCTTTTTTTATCATGTCTCTTGTTTTGATAAGTCTGTTTTTGCCATACTGCAAGCCATGTCTCCCATGGAACAATGAAAATGTACCTGAACTAATAGGAGAATAGGGCCCAAATCTTTTTTTATATCATGGGATGGTCTTCTGAACATTGTCAGTGAGATCGGTGAGATGCAAGCTGAAAGTTGAATCTCTGAACATGCCTTCATTCAGAGGACATTTTTTAAATGTCACAGTCGGAAAAACACAGGCATAAATAATAAAATGAAAGAATTCAATTTAGCTGCTTCAGTTTCAGGATCCTGGCACCTGTGCTCCCCCTACTACGAGAAGTCAAAGTGTCTGCTGTGAAAAAGGCCTAATATTTTACTTTCATAATCTTAAACAGAGACACTATCAGAAAATTGTGTAGAGCTGGCATGTACAGTAGATATCCTTCCACTAAAAATAGAAGGATTTAACAGACTGTGAAGTTGAAACAACAGAAGATGTTTTAAAGTCTCTCTGTATTTCCTTCCCTCTTTAGAAAAGTTATTTAACAACCTCATATAATGTGAGCCTTGAGGTATTATACTGTCTAAATAATCTCTGTGTGTGTAACCAGCTGTGTTTGCTGTGGACATATATATTATATTGTCTCAGAGCCCCTGACAGGGTTCTAAACAATAAACAACTGCAATAAACCGAAGGAGCAGATCGTTAATAACAATACAGACATTTATTAGATGTTTTATGGAGTCCAACTCAGCAAATAATAAAACTATGGAATTTTCTTTTTTTTTCCAAGCAACTTCAGCTCACTAAATATATGATCCCATCTGGTACGTTGGTGCAAATGTAGCTTGTAAACATCCTGCAGGCTGCAATGCTGCGATTTTAGATAAATAGTAAATCTGTAGAATCTTCCACTGGCAGTTTCTCATGGCCAGTGATGTATGTTATTTCTATTACATATTATAGTGCTATTTCTTGGTGAACATGTGAAGATAATCAGGACAGAAACACTGGACTCAGCTGACTTTTCTGTTGTTAATTAACCCCGTGCAGGACGAGCAATAGCAGCACAGTGACAAAGTGTCACCTGTTTGAGTCTGCTCGTTGTAGGGGACAGGAGCTGCTCACTGAACCTTATTTATTTAACCTTATCTAAATGGCATCTTTGTCTTTTATAAGACTGCAAAGGAGAGCATGTACAAAACACACTCCAGTACAAACTCTAAAATCTACACACCTATTAAATGATTTGTTCTTGTTGGTATAGCTTAATGATTTAAAATAAAGCACATCTGCTGCCTTTCTTGCTTTTCTAACCTCAAGAGCCTTGATGCGTCAATAAGCAGTCTGCTTTATGTATGTATTTTGTGTATCTATGAAATAATTATTTCCATCTTCACACACATATTACTTGTTCCAGGTACAGTCAAACACAACATTTTAATTCATACTTGTAGGTGTCCAGTGAAGCTGCAGTGATGGACACACAGTGTGGTGGTGAACTTGGTCAGCAGGATGACTTAGTTAAAGTAGAATTTAAAGATTCAAAACATACCAGAAAACCACAGAAATGCTGTATTACTGAGGTTCCTTTAAAGGGATACTTTGCCAATTTTCAGTCAGTTTGGATCATAACAATCTGGGTAGTATGTGTAAATGAACTATGTTAAATGTCCCCCTCATCTAAAATGTTTTCAGAAACAGATTTTTGCGTACTGTTTGGCTGTAATACAAGAGTTTGTGACCAGAAAGTGGGCGTCATTCTGTTTCCTGTATACAATTTCAAAAATATTTGCATCCCTCTACTACATAGACAGCTCAGTTTTATGAAAAGACCATCTTTCTAGGAGCTAAATACTTCTTTACATCTTTACGAAATCTATGCCAATAAATTATAATGCTTCTATTTGTTTCCCACTGTTTCTGGGTGACACAAATCTCATTATTTACACAGACTGATAATGTACCATGTCCATGTACTACATACTTTAAATTCCTTAAAAAAGATATACATATTATTAACTGGAAACCATGGTTCTCCCATCCTTTTTTTAGCACAACATTAATAATATGTACCAGTGGCACCATATAGGGTGGAAAAATTAGGACAATTCCAAGGGCCCCCGACTGACAGGGGCCTCAAAAATAGGTAAAAAATTAATATACATTTTTTTCTGGATATAGTAATAAAATTAACGATCTCTTTGTTTTCACTTGTTTTTGGCAGTAAAAGTTAAATATCCCCATTGACCAAAAAGTAAACATCCATATTGACTGACCAACCCCCTGTATCTGCATGAAATGGTTTAGTCCTGCCTTAGGGCACTGACGTGCCTATTAGCAGTCAGCAATTGCGCGAGAACACTACAGTCATCATCATGCTACCTAGTACTAAAAGAAAATCTGGTTTTCAAAAAAGGAATGAGAGAAAGGAGAGAGAGGAGAGGCAAAAGAAAGGGTGTCAGTATGTGACCCAGTTTTTCTCCAAGAAAGGTGGGTAGCCTATAATGTTAGTCTGTGAGTGGTAGAAATGAACCTGTTAGCTTAATGTGAAATAAGCTAGTTACAGACTAGCGTTAGCCTACATTTCACTCCTTTTTAACCTACATTTAATCAGTGTAGGTAAATGTTTAGCAAGATATTCATATTAAACCAGTTGTCCCTGCCCCTTTTATCAGACTCAACAACAGATGAGTCAGAAGCAGCAGCCCTGTCTCCCCATAACTTTACCCCTCCCCGACCCAATGAAGAAGGTGAGCAACACATGCCAGTTAGCATCATTGCAGGGAGTCTGTGGGAATTTCTCTCTCTTGCTCTTTTTTACCATTACAAAAAAGAAAACAAAATATTTTTAATGACAGAAATTCAAACAAATTATTTTTCCATATAATGATTATTATGAAACAAAAACAGCCCACAACTGTCTGTACTGGATGCTGGACAGTTGGAAACATTAAGTAGCCTAACTCAGCCTGTATTAAAGTTACAGGCAATATTAAAATAATCCAGTTAGATGCTTTCATTTAGATTGAATTTCCATTTCAGCTTTATTTTCTTGTTGGCATCTATGTGCAGCTAAGTTAAAAAATGTCTTCATTATTTTAAGGTGATAATCTTAATTTATTTTGATTGAAAAGTTAATGTATATTTAAGTTTTTTTTCAAAGTCTTTTATTGATGTTAAGATAATTTTCCATTTGGGGATTTTATAATAAAAATTACATTTAGACTGTAAAAGATGGCCTTTGGCACATTTTTTATGGCAGCTTGTAATCTTGCATCAAATAGTGAATTGTATACTGTGTGCAGACTGTTGCATGTACAACTCACTAGCAGTAAATATTATACTGGCAAGACAGTTGCAAGTCTTCAAAGTTAGAGTTATGTAAAGCTTTTAATGGGTCAGTTAGGCCCTAGAGATGTGGTGACAACAGCTGCGCAGGGGGGGCCCAATGTGACTTTTTTTCATGGGGCCCAAAATTCCTGGCGGCGCCCCTGCCTACAGACATCCCAAGATCATCAGCCAGGCTTAGAAGTATGCCAGGAGCCTGACAGAGCAGCACCAGGAGGTGCCCAGCCTTAAACTGCTTGGCCCACAGGAGGTGGTGATGGAGGTGGTTCCAAATGTCCTGCAGGGCTTCTGGTTGCTTCCTAGAAACACCTCCTTCAACATGGCCTCTCAGCAGCTCAGCAAAACGGCTGTTGGAGTCCCAAAAGCTGCTGTGGACTGTGTCTTCCCTGCTCTGTCCACTTGCTCATTCAGGTCACCAGAGACAATATGGTCCTGTGTATCCTGGAGAAAGTTAGACAGGGTTACACACAGGACGTCCTGGTGAAGAAGCCTAAATGCTTTGGAGCAAAAGTGCTAACACCATCGCTGATGTTGCCGCAGGAGAGATCTGTGCATTGTTTCAACCTCAGACTCTAACAGAAGTGTCTGTTGATATGGACACCAACAAGGACTACAGCCAGCCAGCAGACATGATGGATGGTACAGAGGCCGAAACCACTTCTGCTGGAAGTGTGAATGAGGAGTCTGCTCTGGAGGAGGACACTCAACCTGTCAGAGATCAAGACTCTGCTGTTATTACTCCTACACCAGCTCCTCTGATCGTCAGTGCTGGACCTCTTGGCAAAGTTTAGTGCGTAACGTTATGAGACAGTAGTATGTCTCGATTGTGTGCATACTGCATGCAACGGGGCAGCTGCAGTACATACTATAAGTAAAAAGAAAAAGTATGCGATTTGGACCGCACCCTAAGAGTGCCTCTAATATTTCAGTATGACACTCCGAGGACCACTGACCAAGCATCAGTATTTGAACACAGTTCTCTGAAATACAATGAATACTTAATTGTGGTCATATGTAAAGATATTAAACATTGTGCAAAATATTGTCAATCAGAGGCTTCAGTACAAAAGAATCTGTATCTGTGCTCTACTTGTTGACAGTCATCAGTTGTTTTTATAAGCCATGTTAGAGTCACATTATTGAAACAGTAGAGATCAAATGTTACATCTGCCTCCACATGCAGGGGCAACTGTAACAACACACTCAATACTTTTGTATACTTTCCAGTTTGAGGTCAAGTTTATGCTATTATGCTATGTATTTCAATACTTTAAAATTTAAAAAAAAATGAAAATAAAAATAAAAATGAGTGTTTCGTACAGTATCACTGTCAGTTGTGGTTGTTTTTGTAAAATGTTGGTATGTCGTTAAAAAAAAGGCATAAAAAAATAAAACAATTTTATATAAAAAAAGAAAAAAAAACATAGTTCAGTATGCCATGCCTAAAAATAACATTAAAAAATCACAATGTTCACTTCTCCTGTGCACCCCTAAATCATATGCTGGCTCCTTAAAATTGCACTCAGCCATCTAAACTCTGAAAAGTCCTGATCCAAGATTTTTCCTTCAAATTGCTGTAAAATGGTCAGTTTAGCTGTTAAGTTTCTAAAATGTAACCTGAGGGGGTTGCTGGTGATTTACAATGTTAAATAAGTATTACGGCCCTGCATCACAGCGCGGCTGGTCAGAGTTTCATTCCCAACAAACGGCAATAATATGTTGACGCTGAAAGTTGCGTTTCACGGTTTCACGCAGTCATCTCAGAAACCCGGTAAAACTTGATACCAACCCCTCAAGATTCCACTCTGGGTCAGAATCTGAACCATCTGGCGGAAGTCTCCATTAAAAGTAAAGCTACCGTCCTCCTACAGGCACCGGCCCGCATTCATGGCTCTCTGATCTCCTCCACAGTGTCACTTGTGGTGCGTAAAAGCGCAGTGCGCCTTTGTTGAACAGTGCTGAAAGAGGGAGGGAGTGCCCAGCGGAACCCAAAAAATAACTTCTTTTAATATATAAAGATTTTTGAAAAATTGCTATTTTCACTCATCATCCCATGTTTTCTAACAGTGTCTATACACCACATAACCAGCGTGATATGAGTTTAAGATGACAGCCTCGAGCTGACTAGAAAGCGTTTAATGAATAGGCTACACCTTAATTAATTCATCCGATGATACCTACATCCAGAAGAACCAAAGCCGCTTGAGTTAACCGATTCTCCGTAAGGCTGCTGATTGAAAAAAAAAACGGTCCACTTGAATGCAGAGAAGAGAGGAAAACAAAACACAAACACAAATAAAAAGTTATTGATGATAATCATAATTTGAATAATTAAAGCAAACGCAATTTATATCGCAATGCAGCCATGTCATGTAGGCCGGTTTAATAAATCGCCACACACTAACAGATGCTATTGTTCCTGCAGTAGAGGACAGGCCGGTGTGGACGCAATGACAGCTCTGAGGTCAGACGTGTTGTTATGGACCTGATGGTTCCATGGTTGCTATGTGGTCTCTAGGTGCATTATTTCACACATTTAATCATTTTAATCAGAACAAACTTTGCATCGGAGAGAGAAGCAGCATCTCAACTTGTACTCGATGATTTTTCTGAAAAACCAACCACAAACTGAGACCTTTTGCCTCTGGACCTCATCTAAAGACCTGCTGTCACTGACAAACGGACTTTTTAAGGTAGACGAAAGATTCTGACACTTTTTTACAGCCCATGTTGTTTTCTGTGTATTTTAGTGTAAATGAATCAAATTGGACTGACGTTTGACTGTTACCAAGTTTAAATAGGTAAATCCAAAGCTACTTTCTTTGGTTTACCAACTGTCTGTTTTATCTGTCCAACAAACAGCCCAGCATAAACATGCTAATAAAAATATAGCTCATATATTTTTAACTTCTTGGTGATATAAGCCATCAGTGCTGCCAGCAGTGACACAAGCACTGAAGCCTTATTATTTGAATATGCTCATGATTCAACCTTTTTCTCAATATTAAGGATGATTTTCATTTATAAGTATTTTACACAAGACATCATTTAAATATTATGTGATCATACTGTGAGAGCAACAGAGAGGTGTGTATAAAGGATAGTTTTCTCAAAAAACAAATGCTGATATGGTGCTGGCTTTTTCTCATTCAGCAAGAGAGCGTAAAATTGGCATGTTGTTGAATATCTGGTAAAGATGTCCCTCTGTAAAAGACAGCTATGTCTACTGTATGCATGGGCAGATTATGAGACAATGAGCCCCTGGGCACAGATATGCAAAAGGCCGCACTAGCTCCCCATATACAGGGTCAGGACACACAGAGTTTGTGCTGGTTTTGCTTCTTTTTTGTTGTTTGTGTCTCTCTGAGGCCATTTTGTGTGTCTTTGAGGTCATTTTATGCCGTTTTTGTTTTTTTTTTTATCTTTGTTGGCCGTTGTGTGTCCCTTAAGGTCATTCGTGTCTCTGTGAGGTCATCTTGTGTGTCTTTCTAAGTCATTTTGTGTCATTTTTAAGTGTTTTATGTCTTTGTTGGCTGTTGTGTGTCCCTTAAGGTCATTTGTGTCTCTTTGAGGTCATATTGTGTCTTTCTCTGAGGTCATCTTGTGTGTCTTTGAGGTCGTGTTGTGTTGTTTTGCATCCTTTTTGGCTGTTGTGTGTCCCCTAAAGGACATTTTGTGTGTCTTTGAGGTCATTTTGTGTCGTTTTGTGTTGTTTTATGTCTTTTTTGGCCGTTGTGTGTCTCTTAAGGACATTTGTGTCTCTTTGAGGTCATGTTGTGTCTTTCTAAGTCATGTTGCGTCTCTTTGAGGTCGTCTTGTGTGTCTTTCTAAGTCATTTTGTGTCATTTTTAAGTGTTTTATGTCTTTGTTGGCTGTTGTGTGTCCCTTAAAGGACATTTTGTGTCTCTTTGAGGTCATGTTGTGTCTTTTTAAATCATGTTGAGTCTTTCTGAGGTCATCTTGTGTGTCTGTGGGGTCATTTTCTGTTGTTTTTGGTTGTTTTATGTCTTTGTGGGCTGTTGTGTGCTCCTTAAAGGACATTTTGTGTCTCTTTGAGGTCATGTTGTGTCTGGCTGAGGTACTTTTCTCTTTAGGATCATTTTGTCATTTTTTTTACTATGCAATTTTGTCTTTTTTGAGGCCATTTTGTGTCTCTTTGAGGTCAATTTGTGTCATTGTAGTTATTTTTATGTCTTAGGGGAAATTTTGAATCAGCAGTGGTTTTGTGTCTCTCTGAGGTCATCTCTTTAAAGTAATTTTGTGTCTTTTTAAGGGTCAGTTGATGTAGTTTTAGTAATTTTGTGTCTATTTTTAGCTGATCAGAGTTTCATTCACAACAAACGGCAATAATATGTTGACGCTGAAAGTTGCGTTTCACGCATTCATCTCAGAAACCCGGTAAAACTGCGCATTGCGCGTCTGATGCCCATGCTTCAAGATTCCTGTCTGGGTCAGACTCTGGACCAGAGCCAGGTGGTGGCTCAGCTACTCCTCTGTTGCGATGTCGGTCGTGAGGTCCCTATTAAGAGTAAAGCCACCATCCTCCTCCAGGTACCGTCCCGCTTCTCCCCGGGGAGAGACGACAACAGACCAGTCACCAGGATCGTCTACTTGCAGTGGTGGCAGCAAAACGCTCACACACTGACGGTCCTCATGGCCCTCTGATCTCCTCCACAATGTCATTAGTCGTTCGTAAAAGCGCAGTGCGCCTCTACTGAACAGTACTGAAAGGGGGAGGCAGCGCCCAGCGGAATCCAAAACTAGCCTAATTATTTTATATTATGAAGATCTTTGAAAAATTGTTTTTTTCACTCAGTTGTATTTAGTCTATCCATTGGTACCATGTTTTCTAACAGTGTGTATACACCACATAGTACCTGGTGTGATATGAGCTTCAGACGATGACAGCCTCGAGCTGACTAGAAAGCGTTTAATGAATACACCTTAATTAATTCAAATGGTGATATCCACATCAAGAAGAACCAAAGCCGGCTGAGTAAACCGATTCTCAGTAAGGCTGCTGATTGAAAAAAAAACCTAGCACGTGAATGCAGAGAGGAGAGGAAAACAAAACACACACAAAATAGATAGGCTAAATCAAATTTAAAGCAGATACAATTGATATCGCAATGCAGCCATATCATGTAGGCCGGTTTAATAAATCGCCACACACTAACAGATGCTATTGTTCCTGCAGTAGAGGACAGGCCGGTGTGGACGTAATGACAGCTCTGAGGTCAGACGTGTTGTTATGGACCTGATGGTTCCATGGTTGCTATGTGGTCTCTAGGTGCATTATTTCACACATTTAATCATTTTAATCAGAACAAACTTTGCATCAGAGAAAGAAGCAGCATCTCAACTTGTACTCGATGATTTTTCTGAAAAACCAACCACAAACTGAGACCTTTTGCCTCTGGACCTCATCTAAAGACCTGCTGTCACTGACAAACGGACTCTTTCAAGGTAGACGAAAGATTCTGACACTTTTTTACAGCCCATGTTGTTTTCTGTGTATTTTAGTGTAAATGAATCAAATTGGACTGACGTTTGACTGTTACCAAGTTTAAATAGGTAAATCCAAAGCTACTTTCTTTGGTTTACCAACTGTCTGTTTTATCTGTCCAACAAACAGCCCAGCATAAACATGCTAATAAAAATATAGCTCACACATTTTTAACTTCTTGGTGATATAAGCCATCAGTGCTTCCAGCAGTGACACAAGCACTGGAGCCTTATTATTTGAATATGCTCATGATTCAACCTTTTTCTCAATATTAAGGATGATTTTCATTTTTGAGTATTTTACACAAAACGTGTTTTAAATATTATGTGATCATACTGTGAGAGCAACAGAGAGGTGTGTATAAAGGATAGTTTTCTCAAAAAACAAATACTGATATGGTGCTGGCTTTTTCTCATTCAGCAAGAGAGCGTAAAATTGGCATGTTGTTGAATATCTGGTAAAGATGTCCCTCTGTAAAAGACAGCTATGTCTACTGTATGCATGGGCAGATTATGAGACAATGAGCCCCTGGGCACAGATATGCAAAAGGCTGCACTAGCTCCCCATATACAGGGTCAGGACACACAGAGTTTGTGCTGGTTTTGCTTCTTTTTTGTTGTTTGTGTCTCTCTGAGGCCATTTTGTGTGTCTTTGAGGTCATTTTGTGCCCCTTTGTGTTGTTTTATGTCTTTGTTGGCCGTTGTGTGTCCCTTAAGTACATTTGTGTCTCTTTGAGGTCATATTGTGTCTTTCTAAGTCATGTTGCGTCTCTGTGAGGTCATCTTGTGTGTCTTTGAGATAGTTTTGTGTTGTTTTGCATCCTTTTTGGCTGTTGTGTGTCCCTGCAGGGACATTTTGTCTCTCTTTGAGCTAATGTTGTGTCTTTTTAAGTCATGTTGTGTCTCTCTGAGGTCATTTTGTGTGTCTTTGAGGTCATTTTATGTCGTTTTTGTTTTTTTATGTCTTTGTTGGCCGTTGTGTGTCCCTTAAGGTCATTTGTGTCTCTTTGAGGTCATGTTGTGTCTTTCTAAGTCATGCTGCGTCTCTCTGAGGTCATCTTGTGTGTCTTTGAGGTCGTTTTGTGTTGTTTTGCGTCCTTTTTGGCTGTTCTATGTCCCCTAAGGGACATTTTGCCTCTCTTTGAGGTCATCTTGTGTGTCTTTGAGGTCATTTTGTGTAGTTTTTGTTTTTTATGTCTTTGTTGGCCGTTGTGTGTCCCTTAATTATTTTTGTGTCTCTTTGAGGTCATGTTGTGTCTTTCTGAGGTCATCTTGTGTGTCTTTGAGGTCATGTCGTGTCTTGTTAAGTCATGTTGCGTCTCTTTGAGGTCGTCTTGTGTGGCTTTGAGGTCATGTCGTGTCTTTCTAAGTCATGTTGTGTCTCTTTGAGGTCATCTTGTGTGTCTTTGAGATAGTTTTGTATTGTTTTGCATCCTTTTTGGCTGTTGTGTGTCCCTTAAGGTCATTTGTGTCTCGTTGAGGTCTTGTTGTGTCTTTTTAAATCATGTTGAGTCTCTCTGAGGTCAACTTGTGTGTCTTTGAGGTCTTTTGTGTTGTTTTGGAACTTTTTTGACCATTGTGTGTCCCTTAAAGGACATTTTCTGTCTCTCTGAGATCATCTTATGTGTCTTTGAGGTCATGTCGTGTTGTTTTTGGTTGTTTTATGTCTTTGTTGGCCAATGTGTGTCCCTTAAGGTCATTTGTGTCTCTTTGAGGTCATATTGTGTCTTTTAAAGTCATGCTGTGTCTTTTAAAGTCATGTTACGTCTCTCTGAGGTCATCTCATGTGTCTTTGAGGTCGTTTTGTATTGTTTTGCATCTTGTTTTGGGCCGTTGTGTGTCCCTTAAAGGACATTTTCTGTCTCTTTGAGGTCATGTTGTATCTTTTTAAGTCATGATTTGATTTGATGTGACATTTGCATCTCTCTGAGATCATCTTGTGTCTCTTTGAGGTCATGTTGTTCCTTTTTAAGTCATGTTGTGTCTGGCCTAGGTACCTTTCTCTTTAGGATAATTTTGTGATTTTTTTTCCTCCATCTTGTGTGTCATTGAGGTCATATTGTGTCTTTCTAAGTCATGTTGCGTCTCTCTGAGGTCATCTTGTGTGCCTTTGAGGTCGTTTTGTGTTGTTACGCATCTTTTTTGGCCTTTGTGTGTCCCTTAAGGGACATTTTGTGTCTCTCTGAGGTCATCTTGTGTGTCTTTGAGGTCATATCTTGTTTTTTTGAGTCATGTTGTGTCTTGCTGAGGTACTTTTCTGTTTGAGATCATTCTGTGATATTTTTTGCTATTTTGTCTATTTTGAGGCCATTTTGTGGCTCCTTGGAGTCAATTTACATCATTTTAATTATTTTCTGTCTCCACGAGGTCATTTTTGTCTCTTTAAGATCATTTTTTGTCTCTCTGACATTTAAAGTAAGTTTGTGTCTTTTAAGGGTCATTTGATGTTGCTTTAGTCATTTTATCTCTTTCAGGTAATATTTTGTCTTTCTGAGGTCATTTAGTGTCTCTCTATGGAATTTTTTTGTCTTTTTAAGTCATTTTGTGTCACTCTTAGGTACTCTTTAAGTTGATATTTCAGCTTTTTTAAGGTTATTTTGTCTGTTTTAGGTTTTTTTCTGTCTCTTTGAAGTCAATTCATGTCATTTTAATCTTTTTGTGTCTCTTTGGGGTAATTTCATTTATTATCTCTCTGAGGTAATTTTGTGTCTCTTTAAGGCAATAGTGTGTCTCTCTGAGGTATTTTTTTTGTCTCTTTGAGGTCAATTTGTGTTTTTTGTGTCTGTTTGTAGTGGTGTATTTTGTAGTGTTTTTGTCTCTTTGCAGTCTCTTCCTGGTCAGTACGTGTTAATTTGAGTGACATTTTGCAGGTGAAGGCCGGAGGGGCCTCTGACACTCTGGGTCCCTGGGCCTGTGCCCAGTAGGTCCATTAAGTAATCCATCCATGACTATAAGTATGCTGTCAGAAAGCTTCCAGACTCTTAGAGGGATAAACTGGGTTTAGAAATAACACAGTTTTTGTGACTAAAAGAAAGGCTTCAATTTTAATTAGTTTTCAAAAGCACATTGTGACTGAATTTTATGAGTTTGGCATTAACTTGCAGTCAGAAATGTTACATTTAATTGTATTCTGTACACTCAATTTTTTAGCAGTGTTGACTGTGTGCTAATGGGCCAATTCAATATGTGATGTGATAAATTTGAGGTCTCACGGTTGTATTCTTTTTTTTCCATCAGATGGCCCAGGGCTACAATTGGGACAGCGTCACTCCAATCCCGTGGAGCTCCTCCAGCGACTCATCATCTGGCTCGGATACGTCCAGTCTCCTGGGAGACACTGTAAGAAACTGTATTCTGACCTAATCTAGTCTATTGTCTAACACGCAGATAAAAAGAAATTGTGTAGTCAGTGCACAGTCATAACACATAGTGTTAGAAACTGAAACAATGGAGCCAAATTGAAGTTGTTAACATGATGTGGAGCTGTAGTCTGATGACTTTATTTGTTGTTACCTTCAGACGGACGAGGACATCCCGTGGGCCAGCCTCCTTGCGCCATTACCGAGGCTCATCAGTCCGCTGCGGGAACCAGTCCCCCCACGTGGCTGTGACCCTGAGGTGAGTCCCTCTGACCCACCTCCAGCACCAGGTAAGCCTGTGGAAGCCGGCCCCTCTAAAGGACCTGTGGCTCCAGGTAAGCCTAAGTCATTGCCGAAGGGCCCCAAGCCAAGGTGGGTACAAAATCTTTTTAGAATGAGAAAACAGGTTGGCAGCAACTGGCAGAAGAGGACAGCCGAACCTGAAGGTAAGTCTTCAGGTAAGCGCTTCCGTCCAAACACTTGATTTTGATTTCAGGTTTTTTTCTCATTCAAAAAAACTAAGATGATTTTGTTAATCACATTTATTTAGATTTAGTTAGATGTATTTGAATTGCATGCTTTTTACCAGTAACCTCCATCTACTGCCTCTAAAGTGTCCTGCTCTACACTCCACCACTAGTTTTTTAGATTACTTTCAGTTTTAAACTCTGCATTCCAACTGCAGCAGCCGCCTGCTGCCTGACCCTCCGCCTGCAAGCAACAAACAGCTGTAAAGAAATGCTAGAACTATGACCTCCACCAGCAGTTTCAGCTGCAGCCATGCCTCCAACTACCGCCTCTAAGGTGTCCTGCTCCACCATATACCAATAACTTATCACAGGAATTTTACGATTTAAACTGCATTCAAACTACAGCAGCCGTCTGAAATATTCAAACCTCCACCAGCAATTTCCGTCAGGTCCACTATGCGTTGAAGACCAGTGTTCCATTCGCACCTCTGTCAACCTCCATCTAAGCCTCTGTCAGCAACATGCAGCTGCCGCCTCCACCTGCATGTTCTGGCAGACAGCCTGGCCAAACCTGCATTTACAGCCTCTGCCAGCAAACTGCAGGTGTCGCCTCCACCTGCAGATTCTGGTAGACAGCTGCCGCCATGCGGCCATCTACCACCTTCAAGGTGTCCTGCTTCACAATACACCAATAACTTCTTACAAGAATATTACGTTTTGAAATGCATTCAAACTACACCTCAACCACAGCCACCTCTGTCAACCTCCATCTAAACCTCTGTCAACAACCTGCAGCTGCCGCCTCCACCTGCGGATTCTGACAGACAGCTTGGCCAAAATCCAACAACAGCCTCTGCCTGAACCCTGCAGCTGCCGCCTCCACCTGCGGATTCTGACAGACAGCGTGGTGAAACCTCCAACAATAGCCTCTGCCTGAACCCTGCAGCTGCCGCCTCCACCTGCGGATTCTGACAGACAGCGTGGCGAAACCTCCAACAACAGCCTCTGCCTGAACCCTGCAGCTGCTGCCTCCACCTGTAGTTTCTAGCAGATTGCTGTCGCCAAACCTCAAACTAAGCCTCTGCTAGCAACATTCAGCTGCCGCCTCCGCACCACTGCCATCTCCACCTGCAGGTTCTTGCAGACAGCTGTGGGAAAACCTACAGCAACAGCTTCTGTCAGCAATCTGCAGCAGCCTCCTCCGCTTGCAGATTCTGGCAGACAGCTTTGCCAAACCTCCTACCAGAGCCTCTGCCATCAACCTGCAGCTGCCGTCTCCACCTGCAGATTCTTGCAGACAGCTCAGCTCCTCCATCTACAGCCTCTGCAAACAACCTGCAGCACTGACACCTCCACCTGTAGGTTCTTGCAGACAGCAGTGGCCAGAGCCTGCAACAATAGCTTGGCCAAACCTCCAACAACAGTCTCTGTCAGCAACCTGCAGCCGTTGCCTCCACCTGCAGATTCTGACAGACGGCTTGACAAACCTCGAACTAGAGCCTCTGTCGATAGTCTGCTATTGTTGCAGGTTTGGCCAATTCTTTATTTACAGCATCATCCAGAAGTCTACGCCCCTGAATCTTGTTGTTGTGCCATGTGAAGACCTCAGCTGACCAGGGACCAGAGATGCACCAGGGACCAAAGAGCAGAGATGCATTCATAAATATAACCTTTCAGGTAAGATAGACAATCATAGCTGTGTAATAATAGCATACCTGGGCTGATAAATTAAAGCCACCTTTCTGTTACATTCAATTCACATCATCTTCTTCCTCTAACAGGTATTTCCACACTGTCAGATTCTTGCAGACAGCTGTGGCCAAACCTGCAACAACAGCTTGGCCAAACCTTTAACAACAACGTCTGTCAGCAATCTGCTGCTGCTGCCTCCACCTGCAGGTTCTGACAGGCAGCTCGGCCAAACCTCTAACACCTGTGTTGACAGTCTGCTGTTGTTGCAGGTTTGGCCAATTATTAATTTACAGCATCATCCAGAAATCTACGCCACTGAATCCTGTCCTGGATAATGTCTGGATCTACCAGATATACCGGATATCTGCACCACCTCATCCTATGTTTTTGCCATGTGAGGACCTCAGCTGACCAGAGATGCACCAGGGACCAAAGAGCAGAGATGCACTAATAAATATAACCTTTCAGGTAGGATAGACAATCATAGCTGTGTAATAATAGCATACTGGGCTGATAAATTAAAGCCACATTTCTTTTACATTCAGTTGACATCATCTTCTTCTTCTAACACGTATTTCCACACTGTCAGAATCTGCAGGTGGAGGTGGTGGCTGCAGGTTCCTGACAGAGGCTGTAGATGGAGGAGCTGAGCTGTCTGCCATAATCTGCAGGTGGAAGCGGCTGCATGTTCCTGACAGTGGCTGTAGATGGAGGCTGCAGAGGCTGTAGATGGAGGAACTGAGCTGTCTTCAAGAATATGCAGGTCAAGGTGGTGGCTGCATGTTGCTGGCAGAGGCTGTAGATGGAGGTTTTGCCAAGCAGAATCTGCAGGTGGAGGTGGCAGCTGCAGGTTTTTGACGGTGGCTGTAGATAGAGGAACTGCGCTGTCTGCCAGAATCTGCCTGTCTGTCAGAATCTGGAGGTGGAGGCAGTGGCTGCAAGTTGCTGACAGAGGCTGTTGTTGCAGGTCTGGCCACAACTGTCTACAAGAACCTGCAGGTGGAGGTGTCACAATCTGCAGGTGGAGGTGGTGGCTGCAGGCGACTGACAGAGGCTGTAGTTGGAGGAGCTGAGCTGTCTGCCACAATCTGCCATTGTGGAAATACCTGTTGGAGAAAGAAGCTGATGTAAACTGAATGTAACATAAAGGTGGCTTTAATTTATCAGCCCAGGTATGCTATTATTACACAGCTATGATTGTCTGTCTTACCTGAAAGGTTATATTTATTAGTGCATCTCTGCTCTTTGGTCCCTGGTGCATCTCTGGTCCCTGGTCAGCTGAGGTCTTCACATGGCAAAAGGACAGGATTCAGGGGCATAGATTTCTAGATGATGCTGTAAATGAAGAACTGGCCAAACCTGCATCAACAGCCAACAGAGGCTCTAGTTAGAGGTTTGGCCAAACTGTCTGTCTAAATCTGCAGGTGTCACCTGCAGGTTCTTGCAAACCTCCAACAACAGCCTCTTTCAGCAACCTGCAGCTGCCACCTCCACCTGCAGATTCTTCTAGACAGCTCAGCTCCTCCATCCACAGCATCTGTCAGAAACCTGCAGCCACCACCACCTGCAGATTCTGACAGACAGCTTTGCCAAACCTCCCAGTAGAACCCCTGCCAACAACCTGCAGCCACCGCCCCCACCTGCAGATTCTGGCAGACAGCTTGGCCACACCTCAAACTAAGCCTCTGCCATCAACCTGCAGCCACCGCCTCCACCTGCAGATCATGGCAGACAACTCAGCTCCTCCATCCACAGCCTCTGTCAGGAACCTGCAGCCACAGCCCCCACCTGCAGATTCTGGCAGAGGGGTCAGTTCCTCCATCTACAGCCTCTGCAGCCTGCATCTACAGCCACTGTCAGGAACCTGCAGCTGTTGCCCCCACCTGCATGTTCTGACAGACAGCTTGCAAAACCTACAACTAAGCCTTGGCCAGCAACACGCAGCTGCGGCCTCCACCTTCATATTCTGGCAGAGAGCTTATCCAAGCCTCCATCTACAGCCTCTGCTGAATTCTGTCCCTTTGCCATGTGAGGACCTCAGCTGACCAGGGACCAGAGATGCACCAGGGACCAAAGAGCAGAGATGCATTCATAAATATAACCTTTCAGGTAGGATAGACAATCATAGCTGTGTAATAATAGCATACCTGGGCTGATAAATTAAAGCCACCTTTCTGTTACATTCAGTTGACATCATCTTCTTCCTCTAACAGGTATTTCACACTGTCAGAATCTGTAGGTGGAGGTGGTGGCTGCAGATTCTGACAGACAGCTGAGCCAAACCTCCATCTACAGCCTCTGCAAGCAACCTGCAGTACTGCCACCTCCACCTGCAGGTTCTTGCAGACAGCTGTGGCCAAACCTGCAACAACAGCTTGGCCAAACCTTTAACAACAACGTCCGTCAGTAATCTGCTGCTGCTGCCTCCATTTCCAGGTTCTGACAGGCAGCATGGCCAAACCTCTAACACCTCTATTGGCAGTCTGCTGTTGTTGCAGGTTTGGCCAATTATTAATTTACAGCATCATCCAGAAATCTACGCTGCTGAATCCTGTCCTGGATAATGTCCGGATCTACCAGATATACCAGATATTTACACCACCTCATCCTATGTTTTTGCCATGTGAGGACCTCAGCTGACCAGGGACCAAAGAGCAGAGATGCATTCATAAATATAACCTTTCAGGTAGGATAGACAATCATAGCTGTGTAATAATAGCATACCTGGGCTGATAAATTAAAGCCACCTTTATGTTACATTCAGTTTACATCATCATCAGCTCCTCCATCTACAGCCTCTGTCAAGAACCTGCAGCCCCCACCTCCACCTGCAGATTGTGGCAGACAGCTTGGACAAACCTCAAACTAAGTGTCTGCCAGCAGGATGCAGCTGCAGCCTCCACCTGCAAATCCTTGCAAAAGCTTGGTCAAACATACAACTAAAGACTCTGCCATCAACCTGCAGATTCTGGCAGACAGCTCAGCTCCTCCATCTACAGCCTCTGCAGCCTGCATCTACAGCCACTGTCAGGAACCTGCAGCCGCCACCTCCACCTGCAGATTCTGACAGACAGCTTGGCCGAACCTCCAACTAAGCCTTGGCCAGCAACATGCAGCTGCAGCCTCCACCTGCATATTCTGGCAGAGAGCTTAGCCAAGCCTCCATCTATAGCCTCTGCTGAGTTCTGTCCCCTTGCCATGTGAAGACCTCAGCTGACCAGGGACCAGAGATGCACCAGGGACCAAAGAGCAGAGATGCACTAATAAATATAACCTTTCAGGTAAGATAGACAATCATAGCTGTGTAATAATAGCATACCTGAGCTGATAAATTAAAGCCACCTTTATGTTACATTCAGTTTACATCATCTTCTTCCTCTAACAGGTATTTCCACACTGGCAGATTGTGGCAGACAGGTTGGCCAAACCTCCATCTACAGCCTCTGCCAGCAAGCTGCACCACTGGCAGCTCCACCTGCAGCTCCTTGCAGAGAGCTGTGGACAAACCTCCATCTCCAGTCTCTGCCATCAACCTGCAGCCACCACCTCCACCTGTAGATACTGTCAGCCAACTTGGCAAAACTCTAACCAGAGCCTCTACCATCAACCTGCAGCCGCCACCTCCACCTGCAGATTCTGGCAGACAGCTCACATTCTCCATCTACAGCTTCTGCAGCCTCCATCTACAGCCACTGTCAGGAACATGCAGCTGCCACCTCCACCTGCAGAATCAGAGAGCCAGCTTGGCTAAACCTTAACGAGAGCCTCTGCCAGCAGCCTGCAGCCAGCGCCTCCACCTGCAGATTCTGACAGACAGCTTAGATTCTGTATCTACAGCCTCTGCAGCCTCCATCTGCAACCTCTTTCAGCAACCTGCAGCCCCCCCCCCACCAGCAGATTCTGGCAGAGAAAAATGGCCAATTTTGCATTTATAGCATCATCCAGAAACCTACACTGCTGAATCCTGTGTTTTGCCATGTGAAGACCTCAGCTAACCAGGGACCAGAGATGCACCAGGGACCAAAGAGCAGAGATGCACTCATAAATCTTTCAGGTAAGAAAGACAATCATAACTATATAATAATAAGTATATGTGGTGTGATGAGGAGACTGTAGTCTTCCTCAAGTGCATGATATGCTCAAACAAATGGTAACAGGTTTCAGTTCAGTACACTGAACAGCTGTGGTTGAAGTTTAATGAAATACTATACTTGAGTTCTTGAATATTTCCGTTTCATATTGCTTTATCCTTCTAACAAATATCTCACTTTTTACTCCACTACATTTATTTTTGACAGCATCATTATTAACACGAACTATAATCAGCATAATTTTCATGTATTTTTATGGATCAGTAAGTAATTACAATTAGCCCCACCTTTACCAGCTGCAACATCAAAGTGATGAACACACTAATGTGTCGATAATTATAATCAAAAAGAATATGTAAATTATCCTGAAGTGGGCCACTCTGTATGATAAATACTTTTACTTTGGTTCTTTAAACATATTTTAATGCTCCTACTATTGTACTTTTACTGAAGTGAAGTTTTAAATGCAAGAACAGTGTGCTTTCACTGCAGATCCAGTAGACGGCATCCTTGCACAATTTTTTGGACTTCATCATTCCACTACAGTTGTGTTTCTAACACCTGCTCTGTCCCATCTAATCTTCTCTGTTGTCCTGTGAGTAATCAATGATGCTCTTTGAAAGAGAGGAAACACCATCTTAAGCTTCTCCAGCACCATACTGAGCAGGCTCACTGTACTATCCTCCTGTTCATCTGGAATACATCAAGGTCAGCCGCTCCTTCTCTTGTGTTATTTCATTATTGATGAAAGCCAGAGGAAAGCACTCTGGTGACACAGCACCTTCTGTACTTTCTCATATACTGATGGAAGGGTGACAGCTTATTTTTGCTGTAACCTGGGAGCTGGAATGAAATGCCAGCTGTGTGACACAAATATTCCTCACTGTGCTCCGGCATGCCGAAGCAGAAAGCACCCTGCTGACTCAGATCTCATTAAGATGCACTGAAGGGAGCAGCTGTATGATTTCCAAGCAAAATGGTAAAATTAGAGCAGAGAGAAGGGGGGAAAAAACGGATGAAAAATGAATGTTGTGAAATGGTTTTTGCCAGAGAGACAATAAACCCCAAGTGAGAAAAGTAGACTCAATGCTATCGTAAGCCATGGTACATTTTTTAAATTGAAGCGTTATACAGTTCAGTAACAGAAGAGAAATTAAATCAGTTTAATACAATTTATCTTGTAATCCTGCAATGCATCATTAAAAGTCTGTGATTTACTGAGTGTAATCAAATTCACTATGTTAAGGTCAAACCTCACATTTTTGCAGCTGCAGAGAAAATTAGCCTCTGACAGTGTTTTTTGCAGTTAATTAATCTGCTTGTTACACAGAGTCCCACAAGAATAGGCCTATGATTCAGCTGTAAATGAGTCCTGCAGATATTATACAGGTATGTCAAGGTATTACAAAATCCTCCTGAAGTGTTCACTGTCCTGCAGGACCAGATTCTGCAGATTATGACAGGACTGCAGGACATAATACTTTGTGTAAGATTCTGATACGGGCTGGTTAATTCCCATTGGACTGCTGGCTATCCCTGCAGGGCAGTCTCATTTTGCATAATACGCTGAATCAGCAGAATCTAAACTTTCATGCTTCACTAATTAAACAACAAGTCAGTGTACCACATGGTGAACTTTTAAGAAGTTCTGTACTGTACTTATTATTAATTAAATATGATTAAGAAAGAAATTTCAGGCATTTTGTTGATTATCAACTCACTTTATTACTCGTCTTCAACACTGTATAAAAATACTAAATCAGTCCAGCCTGTACAGTAGCTCATCATAAGACACAGTCATGCTGTAATATGCAAACTGCAGTTGTCCTGACTATGTTGGCCACAGTGACAACAGGCTCTGATTAATAAATAGACATGTAATGATTATCATAACAATAAAAATACCTGTTGACTAGACTGTCTCAGCACAAGCTCCATTTAGAAGCTGCTGTGGAGCTTTCAGTGTTAGCACTCTGTCAGCAGATGGAGTTTGCAGATGTTCAAATTTGAACTCCTCCTGCTGAGGAAGATCAGGTGATGTGATCAAAAGCTCATAAAAAGTAACGACATAGACCTTGTGACATTGTTTTCAGGGTCTTGAATAAACTACTAGTTACAAATCTCTATATTAATAGTTATCTATATTAGTAGTCTTTATTAGTATTTTAACAATATTATTAGTATTAATAGTGTTTTATAATATTCATTTTCTTAATTAAAGTGTAATCACACGCACTTCATTTCTGAAAAGGATGGATCAAAACCTGAAAATAATTGACATCACAAAGTGATGACAGTGTTGGTGCAGGAGGGAAAGTTCAAGATGTGTGTACACTGTGATAGCGCCGTCAGTGGTATCTAACCCCTTGAAGCTGGGGTAGGCAGTTTTACTTTGGTGTCACTTGGGAACAAATCCCATAATAAACTGGTGACTCTAAATTGGCCGTAGGTGTGAATGTGTCTGTCTCTATGTGTCAGCCCTGTGATAGTCTGGCGACCTGTCCAGGGTGTACACCGTCTCTCGCCCAGTGTCAGCTGGGATAGGCTCCAGCCCCCCACGACCCCAAACAGGATAAGCGGTTATGAAAACTGGATGAATGAATGAATACTGTAATTCATGTACTCGCAAAGAAAACTAGGCTCCTGCACCTCCCTTTAGCTCTGTTTTCAGGCTTTAGGGAATCTAGCCTGTGATGTAAGACTTTGGACAATAACAGGTAATTTCGGAGAGAAGGCATTCCTATTGGCTGTTCTAAAAATGCAGATGTGTATGCACATCCCTTCAGTGAAAGCTTGACTCGATGGCGGAGAATCCTGCGGAGAAAGTTGTTATTCCAACTGCTTACCCTGCAAAGCAACCCAAAAAAGGAGGACGGACTTTTCCAAAAGAGTCTATGAGTGTGTCTGACAATGAACGTAATGAAACGTGGAGGTGTTGGCAAAGCGTTTCAGAGATGGAGAGAAAATGTTGCTAATAGTTGAGCTTTCTGCTAACCAGAACCAAAGGCTCACAGCTGCAACTACAAGTTCACATTTATATAGCTAACAATAGCTAGAGCCTTGAATCACAGTGTGTCCTCTGCCTCACTCCTCGTTTCTTTAGACCACCTTGCTGGGAGGAGAGCAGACAGCAGCTCGAGACTGATCCTAAGTCAGCTCTTGCAGCAACTCAAATCCAGCCAGCGCAAACCCCAGCTGGCGTTACAAAGGTTAGACCTGTGCTGCTGCAGCCCACCATGACACCTGGCGCTGGTGGGGGGATTTGCATTGGCTGAATTCAAGTCGTCACAACCACCAACAGAAGGTCAGTCTCCTGAGCTGCTGCATGCTCTCCTCCTGGGGAAACAGCTCATAGTGGCATGGAGCAAGGCGGAGGGACTGTGGGCTGGCTAGCAGCTAATTCTCGTCTCATTTATAATGACTTACTGAGGAGCCAGTGGGGAAGTTAACCTGCCTGGTAAATGCAGATGTATGCACCTTTGTACAACACTGACAGATTCGCATCTACATGTCTAAACTGTTTGCAGGTTACCTCAACATTTGGATGTGGAACATGTGGAGTCAGACAGTCCGGCACTTTCTGCCTCCTTCTCGTTCCTGTCAGGCGTAATGGACTCAGGTGCTCTTAAGGCGGAAAGACAAGGTCACTGGCGTCATTTTTCAGTGCCACCGGGAGCCGTTTGTCAGAGCTGGTTATGATTAAAAGCCTCCCCTGCAATAAATAAGAGGGTGTATCAGTTGGCTACTGGCTGCTGTCCCGGGGTTAAAGTATCTGTAAATCGTGAGCATTCCTCTTCCTCGTACACTTGTTTCACTCAGCAAAGGTTTCAACCTGCTGCTGTGACTCTGGCTGCAGCTTTTAAGTTAGATCATCCACACTTAAGAGTAATGAGGATTCATATTAACCCCCAGGCCTTGCAAATTAATTCACCGCAGAAAAACCTGCATTAAAAACACAGAAACCTCCAAACTGCAAAAGCCATCACTAGGGCTGCACTGATGGGGGTGCTGTAAGAGATAAGAGCCACATATAAACACACAAATTTACACCATAATGGCATTTATAGTGCTTTTGTGACAAATGGAAACTGCAAAAACATCTGTATCATAAACCTGATTTAGCTGTTACTGTAAAAGTGTTGTACGTAACAATGTTCACACAGGGGGAAAAAAACAGAAACAAGAGTTAAATCACATTTTGACTTTAATGTATAAAAGACCAATAACAGCATATTACAGCAGCATATATTGTACATACATCATTTATATTGTAAAAGAGGAGGGGCAATATTCTGGTACAAAAAGAGGAGATGAGCAGCTGTACCATTTCTCATGGAGTGTCATTTTATTGCCTCTTCTTCATCTCAATTCATGGTACAAAAAGAAACGCACAATAACACATTGCAGATTTAGTGTGTAATATACAGCATAATGCAATAAGACTACATACAGATCTGAGATTTATTTATGTACATAATATACATGAAATACATAGTTTGATTTGGAATGTCTGTCTTTAGTTTTAACCTCTGACTAAAATCAAACTCTGACTACCTCTACACGGTGGAGGTGACACACTTCTTCTGCTCTGATCTAAAGAGAATTACTCTCTAAATAAACAGCGGGCAGGTTTGAAAGAGAAGAAAATAGAATAATGCAGCAGTGCATTAGACTTGAATAAACATCAGCTCGGCTGTGGGGAATCGCTAGCCTGCTCCGTCTCTGCTTTTTAGATGTCATGCCGGCAAATCTGGGAGGCTTTTCAATCTTCACCAGCTCCTGGGGCACTTGGCTTTCAGCTGTGTGGTTAAGTGTGTCTTTGTACAAGTGTGTGTGTGAGTGAGTGAGTGTGTATGTGATATGTCTGTGTGTGTTTGTGAAGTGCATCCTGGGGGCTACATTAGCTCTAGATCTGTCAGTTCAGACAGGATGCCTGCTTTGCCTCTCACTGTCAGGAGGTCTGTACACTAAACACACACATGCAAACACACACACACACACACACACACACACACACACACACACACACACACACAAAAGCAGATCGAGCTACACAGGGGAAATACACTATTAAGTATACAGCATAAAATGATGGTGGCGTGTGTCAGTATTGAACCTGCAGTCAGCATCTTTGTATTCTTGAGGTTTCTTGACATGTAAATTTAAAACTCAAACAAGCCCACAAAGATGAAGACATGAGGTCGTTTCCCAGGATTCATTTTCTAATGTCTGATACTTTGTCTGCAGCGACATCAAATCTAATAACGCTTTGAACTCGACATCAAACAAAACGTCGGCACCGGCTGAATCAACGTTATTAAATTCATGGTCTCATTATATGGTCTGTTGTTCATTTTGTCTGGGTCTCCAATTCTGCTCTGAAACATAGTGATGCATGCATTTGTGTGAATGTGTGTGTGTGTGTGTGTGTGTGTGTGTGTCTGTGTGAGTGTGCGGTGATGAAATGGGAAAATGGGGCTGAAGAGAAAGCAGCAGGGAATTGAACATGTGGAGAGGGGAAGGGGGAAGATTCTCATTTGAGATAAAAATATAGACCTTGCAATCTCTCTCTCTCTCACACACACACACACACACACACACACACAGAGGAAACAGCAGAAAAGAGGGAGGTAGGACAGATCACTGACCCTGTGTAAAACCAAGCCTTTAAATAGCTGACCCTGTGCTCTGTTGGAAATTGAAAGCAAAATTTCCCTACAGGGATCAACAAAGGACCACTGCTACTCTTAGTATTATTACTCAGGTTATAAACCCAATAACAGTGCTTTATGGACCACAATTATGTGAACAATGGCAGACTGACAAAGTTAACAAGAATAGGTCAAAACCTAGTCAATGGCTGGACCGTGAATGACAGTCTGGAGGGCTTTTAACTTAAAACAGGAAGTGGTGACATGTACTCAGCCATGGACTTTGCCCCACTGTGGTCCAGCCCAAAATTTCATGTAAATAAATGTTAAAATGAGGAACAATAAACTTTGACAGAGTCACACAGCAGAAGAGAGCTGCTTTCTCTAGAGCTGCATCTGCTAATTATCTAACACAAACCTCCTCTCTTTGTGAATTTGCGTTCCCCAGGATACAGAGGATAGACCTCTCTACTCTGTCTAACTCTGCTTCTGATTGGCTTACCCTGACATTCTTACACTTACCCTAACCAATCCCACTCCTCTTGCCTAAACCTAACCAACCCAATCAATGAAAGCAACAAGTCGTAGTCAATATGAGGAAGAGGAGGGCGGGTCATTCCTTTGCTACCCTAGGACAGGCTGTTCTCATGCACTGTGCGTACATTTTCATATGAAAAGTAATGCACCGAAATTCATACACATCCCATGTAATCATGAGCCAGTAATTTGTGCATAGACCACATATTTTGGAAGGCTGCCATCACATGACAAATGCACTGACGTTAGTGAAAAAGGAAGCTGTCTAGAGTGGCCCACTTAGAAGGCTGATTGGGGCTGTGGATAGGTTACAAAACAAAGGACTTTCCCTCATGACTTCCCCAAAAGACCGGTATTCAAACCCGTGTGAACTTTGAGTCATTTTAAGGCATGTCCTTACCTTGTTTCTTTTCATAACCTAACCTCCTTCACTTGACTTACCTAAACCTAACCTCTGTGACTTTACGTTAATTACATAACTTTACATCAAGAATGCAATGTCATCCATGGGGCGCTTATTCATAGGATATTACTCTTACTGTTGTGTGTGCAATGTTGTAGGATATACGAACCATTGTATGAGGATACGTTGTCCTCCACTTTGGTCAGTGACGTACATCCTCACTAGCTGAGGCTTTGCAACAATCGGTCACTATCAGAGCCAAGTTCTGCCAATAACGTCCTTTAGATGCCAATTAATTGGCCAAACCAATTAACTGGTCAACCTCTAGTTTCAGATTGTTACTAAGGTAGATGCACCCACTCTGACATCTAATTTCAAATTTCTCACAGTGATGGCACCTGTTCCGACACTGTAACCTGTAATAGTCATTAACGTTACTAATAAATTTTAAGGCTTGTTCCTCAAACAAACTGATGAGGTGATCCTCTCTTTCCTCCGTCAGAATTTGCCATTTCAAACACAGCTGGCTAGTTAGCTACCTTGCGTGCCAATTCCACCATACTTTTATGCTAACGTAACAGTGGTTACAGAAAATGAGCTGGACAAAGTTGCCACTCATCTGATAAAAGCAACGTGCTTTCTGTTATTGTGACAAGAGTGTGTGGATGAAGCATTAAGCTGTTAAATTTCACTCATGTAGTGGCGAGCTAGTTAGCTAGCTAGCTTGCTAGCTTGCTAATTCCACCATGCTTTCGTGCTACACCTGAGTACATAAAATGAGGAATAAAGTAATACAGGACTGACAGCACCCACGGCTCAGTCAGGGAATATTCATGTCAAGAGACTAACAGCCAATGGAGAAACAACAACACTTGTGACATCACTGACTCGCATCAATGATGTAACTTAATAAAACTGTAACAAAATAAAAGAAAAAGAAAAAGTTGGATAATTTGCCATTGGAGCTTGTACAAAAAAGCTACAATAAATTGCACATCACAGTATCTGTGTGCTTCAGATGTGAGCTGATGCAACATGGAAGACATACACAGAGAAATATTAGATAAAAGCAGGATGATATGTTTTTGACTGAAAAGAATAAAGAGTGTCACAGTTTCTTACAGTATGGCTGTTCGTAAGGTTGTGCTGATTATGTCAAAAGTCTTTCTTTCATCTGTCAGCGGGCGAGAAAGGGAAAGAAAGACGAGGAGAGCAACTCGCCAACTGCAGCATAAAATAATAGGGAATATATTAAAATAGCATCAATACACGCTATCAGATGCTGTTAGGAGAAAAATGATGAGGCACCTCAATGGTCTTGACAATCTGCCTCTGTCTCTCTCACCTTTTGTCAGCAGAAATAGAAGCTGAAAGCAACCATGTAGGTTTCTGTGTGTGTGTGTGTGTGTGTGTGTGTGTGTCCCACCTTGTCTACAGGAACAAAATAATAGGCAGGAAAAAAAGCTGCAAGACAGTTGTTCTGTCATGCTCAGATAAACACTGCAGATTCTCCTTCACCATTGGTGTCGGTGGCAGTTCATTTCTGCGTCAAAAGTTATCAGGATCTTCAAATATAAAAACTTTATCAGAAACCTGACACAACCACAGCCTAACCATGAACATTAAAATGAAGGATAGGCAGTCGTTATGGGGAGTTAAATCTGACTTTGCCGAAGTGTAAAAACCTGAAGTGTGTTCAGTAATCAGTCTCTCACTTCCCGGTGTCAGGTACATGCTGGCAGGCAGATGGGTTTGTTGTTGTAACTTCAGTGACCAAGTCAGTGATGACAAAGAAGACGGTCTCTGTCTGAGCCAGGTCATGCACAGTCCGGCGTTGAATGTTAGTGTTTGTGTTTTCACAGTCTGACGGCCACCACACATGCTCCAGCCCTGCCCAGGCACAGAGGTGCTACCTGCAAAGAAAGAAAAGAAAGGTAAGAGACACAGATGGATACTAAAACAGTGCAGCAATGGATTTATCTCAAACAATAAATTAGCGCATTCCTGTGAAATCATGCCATTTCATGTTTAAAGACTGGATGTGCCTGTTTGGGGTTGAGAACATTCTATCATATAATCAATATTTTCTAATACCGATGGCTCAAATTGCAGTGTGTAATGTTTAATAGGTCGCTCGTTCAGATCAACAGAGAATAATCATCCAACTCTGCAACTCTTTTCAGCTTTATGGAGCTTGAAAATAAGTTTCAGCATTTATGCTCTTTCCACTAAAAACTGCAGGTGGAAAAAGCTATAAAAAAACCGTCTGTACACTGTCTGCTTTGCACCAAACAACAGACAGATGAGAATTTTGATACTGTGCCAGGACCTGATGGGGTCCGACCTGACCCGTCAGGCTCAGGCTGGGCTGGGCTGTAATTTCTCAAAATTCCCCTGGGCTTGAATCAAGTAGGGTTCGCTCCGACTGTGATTTTTTAAATTTTTTTTTGTTAGTGTATTATAATGAATAATGTATGAGTTGTGTTGCCATCAACCCATCTCAGTTCCTGCCTCTATTGGGCTGTGCTGAACATTTTGAAGGAGAGGATGTATGTCGGAGATCATGTCACAAATGTCTGTTACGACACTGAAAAAGACTTTGGCGTGAAATAAACATTTTCTATTCTTTTAAAAAAAAAATTTACAGTGGAAATTGTAAAAAAAAAAACAACAAAAAACTGCTGCTGTGGTTTGGGCTGAGGTTGAGCTTGGACAGAAACTATGCAGGTTCATGCGAGGTTGGGCCTGATATTTTCAGCCACAGTTAATGACTAGCTGATGAACACAGTAGAGCTTTTAGCAGAACCTGATATTTCCATCAGGAGTCGGTGGAGACCAAAAACAGAGTGAATACTGGACTTACATTCATCAAGGGGCCAAACACACAACTCTAAATGACTGATAATGTTGCTCTGTGTCTGTCTGGTGGTCTAAATTAGCATCTGTTTGCTAATAAGCTCACCACAACAGGTTATAAAAGTGAAAATGTGCCAGTGTTGTGTTTGCAACTTGTTTCCACCACCTCCAATTGGACAAAAAATTGGGCATGTCCCGATCCAAACTCAAAGATTAGTATCGGAGCCAATCAAGGCATTTTTTTAAGTAATTGGGATAGGATGTATAGATTATTTTATGTCATTTGTCACACTGGTGTTTTTGCAAATGGTTCATGCACAGTGACAAGTACAGACTTGATCAGGACATCCCAATAAAAAATAGTTATTGCAGGTTTAAAGTGCTCAGATAAAATGGAACATTTTAACATCTATAATACTGTAACTACTGGCCAACTCCACCTGCTGATAAACATCATGTGATATCGGCAATGGTATGAAGAGCTCCAGACGACTACTAAATGGACCTTGAGGTGAGACTGTTTTGCCTGACACTGTTTCCGAGGTCAAGAATGAATTTTCTCTGGTAACTCAAGCGAAAGGATTATTATGTTACTGCAGGATGTGTACAACATTGATATTTGGCATCTGGGCTCTGACCTCATCACTCCCTGCAAGGAAACACTGAGTTCAGCACAGCGGGGAGTGGGGAGTGACGATAATCCTTTGGCTCTAAGGGAAGCTTTCTGTCTTTTGTAGTTGTCTAGTCCTGTTACTTCTTGTAGCCACTGCTTCTGCGCTGATAGTCAAAGCTGTCTGTCAGTCACCTGATTTTAAAAACATGAACTTACCACCCATGTTATCAGTCTTGGAAGTAGAGAGACTGACAGATTTGTGCTAAAGCAAGCAGGAGAAGTGGTGCTACTAGGAAAGGACAGACAACCAATCCACTGCTTTGTTTGTTTCACTTTCTGACAATGAACAGAGGACACATTTAACGGTATGAACATGTCCTCTCACATCTCAGTTAGTCCTCATCCCTCTGTGTCAGTCTGAGTGTTTTCGTTATTCTGTATCCACCCATCTACCCCCTCTTGTTCCCAGCATGGTGCATGTCTCTAAAATAGCAGATTTCCAGCGACTTTGGTTGGAAATCCGCTGAGGCTATGCAGGAGATGAGGTATAAACTGAAGTGTGATAGACTTGTGCTGAGTGAGATCGTTCAAAAAATAGTCCCTTCTTTTTCTCCTTCTGCTGCGGCGGCAAGGACAATATTAGCATGAGGAAAACACACATTTACATAACAATGAAAACATGCCAAGATACATGAGAGGGGAGCTGGGAGAAGGTCAAACTGTGACTGTGTGTGTTTATATAACAACATTATTGGTGTACATCATGATTTATGACTTGTTTTTTACTGAACTACAGTCAATGTGTCTATGTACATACAAGCAAATGGATTCATATAAATCAAATGCGTATGTGTGTATATTAGATGTGTGTGTGTGTGTGTGTGTGTGTGTGTGTGTGTGTGTGTGTGTGTGTGTGAGAGTGTGTGTTGCATTAGTGTGTACCTGTGTCCACTCATTCGTCTGTGGGTCATAGGCTTCTACAGTGTTGAGATACACCTGACCATCATAACCGCCCACAGCATAGAGACGGTCGCCAAGGAGACAAACCCCAACAGCATCTCTGCTGATGCTCATGGGGGCAACTGCCGTCCACACATCTGTCTGAGGGTCATACCTGTACAGAGACATCACACACACAGAACACACAAAGTGTGAAATCACATTTAAATAAAAGCTTATTTTTTAACATTATGGGAAATACACTTACTCGCCTCCTTTCCACAAGTTAGATGACAAAATCGATATCAATTTCATGTCTGTGCAGTAACTATAGAGCTAGAGGCAGAGGGTGATTAGCTTAGCTTAGCATAAAGACTGACAGCAAGAGGAAACCGCTAGCCTGGCTCCTAAAAAACAAAGCTCATTAAGAAGGTTGTATCTCATCTGTTTAATCCATACGCTGACAGAAATGTAAAAATAAAAACTTATTCCACAAAAATCCCCTTAAAATCACAAACTTTCTTTCGTTTGTGTCCTAGTTAAACAAACAAGATATAACGTGTCAACCTTCAAGTGCTGGTAGGGCCGATTTTTAAAATTTGGACTGAGCCAGGTTAACTGTTTCTCTGCTTCCAGTTTTTATGCTGAGCTAAGTCCTGACAGAGTGGTATCAGTCTTCTCATCTAACTCTCCACAAGAAAGCAAATGAAAACCACTCTGAAGAATAAAAAAATAAAAAAATAGACTTTGGTGCCCCCCTGTGGTAATATTGAAAACAACAACAACAACAACAAAATGGCAATATACGCTGCCATCCACACCTACAGTACAGGTCCAATAGCATCACATAGACTGTGCCATCTTTCCACAGAACTGTGTTATTTTTCTATAAACAATAGGAGAAGGCACATGGCCAAAATCTTCAGTCATGGTGTATGTAACTTTTCATCATGGTAACTGTATATATGACAATACAGTAACTGTTGTGGAAATTCAATTAAGAAATGGTTAAAAATATCCATAAAATAACCATACCATACATTTAGAAATTTTGTACAAATGCTAAAACAGCTACCATGCATGAGACAACACTTGAGGTAAAAACAAAGCATTCAAAACAGTAAAAGTAAAATTCCTTCAAAATGGAAGCTTTAAGGTGAGAACAATCATTTCAAGTCTTACAGGTTTCTGTATGTAACAACTTCACTCTTATCCTCCATGTCCATGTTCAAACCACAGTACCTTGCAAGGTAGCTGGATCACCATGAACTAAATTCACGAGATCACATGGAAGTCATGAGATCGAGGGAGAGTCCAGCCCTGATGTGCTACACAGCCTGCCTCAAACAGTTCCTGTAATACGGATGGTATTGCAAATTCTCTACCAGTGGACACATTTCCAGTGTCGCACAGTATATACCATCATATCACCTAACCATACTAAATAAAAACATATTGTAATCCATCAAATTATATATACACTGATCCATCACACAGTAAACTGTGCACTGAAATTTTTACAATTCAAACACACACACACACATACAAATACATCCAGTACATATAGACCCACCTCTCCACACAGTCACTTAGCCGCGATGCAAGGGATGAGGCTGGAGCATCATGACCTCCAATGGCGTACAGGAAGCCATGCCATGTGGCCACACCCACACCTCCACGCCTTTTAGCCATAGGAGCACAACCACTCCATCTGTAGAAGGAGGTTGTAAACATCAGGAAGAGAAAGAGAAAGCAGACCTTCACACTTACAACATGGGAAAACTTGAAAAAGCTGCCAATTCTAAATGTTCCAAAATGTGCTCCCCTTTTTTTTTTTTTTTGTTTTTAAAGGAAGATTATTTTCAGAGGACCAATAAGAAACTTGTCTCAGCCCTTCCAGTGGAGACCATAATGACTGTACTTGATAAACAGAAGTTGTTTAAATGTGGTCTATTCTAACGCCCTGAGAGGGTTACTGTCTCCTTTGATCTGTGGGTAAATAACCCTAAAGGCACAGAGGCGCTTTACAAGAAAGTACAGCAGACAGGAAATAAAACAGGAGACAGAGCAGACATTAATTCTGGTCAAATGAAGTCCAATGTCTCTGACCTGTTGGTGTGGGGGTCGAAACACTCCACTGAACGCAGGCAGGATGAGCCGTCACGACCTCCTACTGCATATAACCTGACGATGTGAGAAAATTGTATTACCCCTCTGGACACACACAAAACACCTGCCACACAAAACACTGTGCACATTTCTGGACTCTGAAAGTCCCTCTTCAATTTAGTGACGCTGAAACAGATGGTACGAGGGTGTGTTTGTGTGTGTGCGTTTTGCAGGATTTGGGGACAAAGTGAGGTGAGCAAAATCAATCAGCCAAAACTCTTGGGGGCATCACAACCCCGAGCAGTCACTCACTCTGTGTGTGTGTGTGTGTGTGTGTGTGTGTGTGTGTGTGTGTGTGGCTGCTGTGGAGTTGGGAGGGCGAAGAAAGAAGTGCATTAGAACCAGTCAAGCAAGTAATGAGCTCCATCAGGCAAAGAGCCCAGAGAATATACAACACGTACAGTACATGCACACTCAAATGCATGCAGCCTTGCACACACACACACACACACACACACACACACACACACTACTGCTGGGCATGCTTAGCACAAATCAGTTGTTTCTGTATTAATTAGCATCTAAAAAGCCTTTCTCTGTAGCGTCTCTATGAGGCACTGAATAATAAAAACAACAGCACAATATTGCAATTCTAACTTCTGCTGCCGGCTGCAGGAGAACTCTGGAGCAAGTGAGGATTCAAGTCCTGAATTTATCAAATCATACTGTTAATATGTGCATTTGTGCATGAGTGACTGTGTTCATGTGCTGTGTGACTGTAAGTATTGTCACCATTGCTATTATTGTTTGATGTTGCAGTGTGTCGTGCAGGAATGTACAGTAGACAGAGTGATCTAACCTAATTTCTGTTACCTTCACAAGCACTTGATTTAGTTTATTGATGAGTTCTATGGCATATGGTGGCTAAGTACTATGATGAAGTGAGGTGATGCAATATCCATATGTGTACAGTTTATGTCATTTCTGCTAAAAATGTCAACAATTGATTGAATAACATCAATTTGGCTGACACTTCTGTCCAAGGCGACTTGTAGTCATTGCATTCATAAGAAGATGTAAACAAACAACTAAAAGATTGCTCAGTGTTAAAGTGCATGTGCTAATTTTGAATCTTTAAAGGGGCTCTATGCAAAATTTAGAGCATATGAATTATAACCTCTGTATGAGCACAGTGTTAGTCAGTAGTGATTAGATATCTAGTGGGATACACACATGCACTAACATGCACGCGGCAACCTCTGGGGCTGAAAAATGAAGCTTACGAAGAGGTGCCCAACGTTTCCTTGTAATGTACTTGTCGTGTTGTTATTCAGTACACAAGTTGACAAAGTGAATCAATCAACACTCCCTGGATGTCAATATGACAACTCCAACCACTCCATTTCTTTTTAATGTCTCTCTTGAATGACAAATGCTTTAGTGATGATTGGATCTTTAAGCATTTGAAAAAAAGTACATGAATTTCCACGAGAGACAATGTGCAGATCTTTTTTTACCCTATTGACCAATCGAATGGTTGAGGAGTAGGTGGAATTTCAGTTGACAAAGATCTTCTATGGTTGAATACAGCCCTGGTGGTTTGCTGCTATATTAATGCCCTGAATGTCACATACAGAACCTGTAACTTTGATATATGTACAGTACATGTGTGAAGCAATACATGAGTGGATTCACTTACTTGCCATTTAGTACAGCTACTCCCACTGTGCTTCTGGGTGTTGCCATACTTGCAACAAAGCTCCACTGGCGAGCTTGGGGGTCCCACCTTGTGACAAAATACAGTATGTTAACATCTTTTCAGTCCTGCACATAATTATACATGGCTAATTTGAACTTTGATTAATGTTCCAACAAGTGATGAAATATACTGTTCAGTTAAGAGATTAAGTTTACACATCACTGCATCTTTCAGCAGCAACATCTTTCCCAAAGACAGCTCTCGTGTTACTCTAGAAAATCCACAGAAACTGCTGTCAACAGTTTCTATTTGAACTATTTTCAACTGAAGAAATGGTCCCCCTGAACTGTCATGAAACTGTCAACTCATTGTATTAAGACGGAGATGGAATATCTGAAAACCTGGTTAAATAAAACCAAAACTATCTGCTATCTGTAAGGCTAGATATGGTGTAAGTGAGAATAAAAACACACACACACACACACACACACACACACACACACACACACACACGGTTTAGCTTGTCTCAACAGGGGTAGTCCAAGAATATTGAGAGAATGTCGGGGAGCGCTGGTTTGTGTGTCTGTTTTTAATAGCACTTTAGTCCCACATACGCATCTTCACAATTTTATAATTAGGCTTGCTTCTACCACCAACATCTGAAGCTTTTTTCTGTGAGCCTTTCCATGCTTAAGACAAGACTTGTGCACAGCTTTTCAATGTTTACAGTGGAATGGCGTGCTCCAATATTTCAGCTAGGCTCCTCTGCTAAGGCGCGTCAAAATGAAAATTGCTCTACAACTGAGTGTGGCTCGTTGTTATTCATCATTATTATTGTTATTATCATTATATTTTTTGGATAAGCAAGATGCTGACTGTACAGTCAGCTCACCTTGCTCTCTGTTAGATCATCTAGTTTCAATTTTCCACCTCTGATGAAGAGCAAGGCAAAGCCACTTTCCTAAACTTTGTCTCATCCACAGAGAGTCCCGCATGGGGCTCTGCGTCTGTCTGAAGCAGATACGAAAGCGGGATACTAAAGCGTAGAGCAGTAATGTAATGCACAGCAGGCTATAGGACGGGACTTTTTTCTCAAAATATTATGATTTTACTCTTAACTTCTCAGAGAACACAGATATGTGGTATATGTTTTAAATGTGCAGGAAGTTTTTAACATATGCAGAGATATTCCTTCAACACATTAAAACACATTATTAAAATTCAGAGGTTTATGAATTCAATGTAAAAAATTAATTTGTCATTAATGTGAATAGGTGGCACACGCACATTTAAAGAGGTAACAAAAGTCATAAATAAGGACTAAAGAGTAAATCGGTGTGCTGACTCAGCAGGGATGACATTAAATGAGAAAATTTTATCGGTAGGAGAATAAATATTTGAAAGAAATACAGAATAAGAAAAATACAGAATACCTGAGAGCCTTACTGCATTAAATTAAATTATTTTGAATTGTCACTTGGTGCCTGAATTTTGTATTTTCCTTCACAAAGAAAAGGGTATTTCCACCATAAATTGGTGCATAAAAATTCACCAGAAAGCAGGAAATGAAGTTGATGACACTAAGAATTTCCTGGGGCAGGACCCCCAGATCCCCTACTTCAAATATGTAGGATAGCCTACATATCTTCCTGCTTTTATTCCAGTTGCCTCAAACTTTTCTTGGTAGACTGCTCTTTGGCCTCGGCGCCAAATCACTGCTTTCTGATTGGCTGCTACAATAAACACTACATGCAAAAAAGTGGATAGTTTGTGCCCAAAACTGTACTGGACTAACATAAATTAACATAACATAACATAAGTGTAAAGGGGAGACTAGTGGGTACCCATAGAACCCATTTTCATTCAGATACTTTGAGGTGAGAGGTCAAGGGATGCTGGTTTTCCCTCGTCAAAATGTAGCTTAACTTTGGAGCATTATTTAGCCCCCCTCTGGGAGGCTAGCATAACAGCATAGCATAGCTAGCACAGCAGCAGGCAATTAATGCCATTAGAAAAAATTAACACAATATGTTCTGCCATTGATCACATCTCGATTAATGCGTTAACGCTAACAGCCCTAATTTTTGGTAATGTGAGTGAACTGATCTAATATGTAAGTAAATAACAGAATATAACAGCTATGTAAAGTATCCTCTTACCTTTCCACTGTGCTGAGGTAGCTCCAGCCATCATGTCCTCCTACTGCATACATGGGCCCCTCTAGGACAGCTACACCTGCAATACACAACATCATGTGCATGATTATATCATGGCAGCTTCCCAAAACACTGTCAGCCTGGACAAGCTCATAAAGCTACACAGATTTAGTACGAGAGTGTGAGTTTCTATTGTGTGTACAACCACACCCTGGACATCAGGCATGCAGAGTTAGCAGCATGTTGACACCTCCGCACTCAAGGGATTTATCTGCCAGAACATCTGTGGTGCCAGATGTGTGTTTAAATCCCTTCACACACACATGCGAACATTTATAAAAACAATGAAGCACCAGCACAACACGCCTTATTAAATTTTGTCATTGCAATAGTAAATAATAGGCTTGCACAGTGAGTGAGGAGACCTGGCAAGGTCAAACAAGATACACAGGTTCAGTCTGTTGAAGTGCTCTTGAGTACAACAGTGAATCACTTACTGTTGAGGCATTGTTGTGCAGCTTAGCCTGACCTTTGACCTTACTCTGTCAGAGGTGAAAAGACCATTTTTTTAAGATCACCATACTCCAAATTGAAATAACTAGAATCAAATTGAATCAGTTCATCCCTAAGTCCAAGTAGACGTTTGTGCCAAATTTCAGGAAATTTCATCAAGGCCTTCTTGAATTCCTGTGTTCATGAGAATGAGACGGAAGCAGGGTAAGAATGACCTTGACCGTTGACATTTACAATATAATCAGTTCATCCTTGAATCAAAGTGGACATTAGCACCAAATTTAAAGAAATTTCCCAAATGTGTTTGTGAGATATCACGTTCACAACAATGGGACAGGTGCAAGGTCACAGTGACCTTGACCTTTGTCGACTAAAATCGAATCACTTAATTGTTGGGCCCAAGTGGACATTTGTGCCAAACTTAAAGAAATCTCCTAAAGGTGTTCTTGATAGAACACGTTCACAAGAATTAGAAGGACTCGATGTTGGAGAGGGTGTGGTAATATGTCAGCTGGCCACTTTCACATATTCTGGGAATGTCCCATTATTTCATCTTATTGGGAAGACGTTATAGCAGCAATCAAATCAATAATAATTTTGCAGCCTGATCTCAGTTTCAGTGTTATATATTTAGGAAACATACCAACTGAAATAAATAAACAAGACAGATACCTATTACAGCTATTATTGGCAAGTAGCAAAAAGGCAATAACCAGGAATTGGCTGAGCAAGGACTGCCCGACAATTTCAGACTGGATAGGAATAGTTGAAGAAATTTACAACATGGAAAGGTTAACATTTTCCCTGAGACACAATACTGAAAAAGGTGACCAATATTGGAAGAAGTGGAGGGACTATATAGATAAGAGGTAATCTTACCACTGAATGAATACTCTGTGTGGAAATCTGTATTTTATACTTTATTTTGCTGCACTGGGATACTGAAATTTTGCTCTGGGTCGTGAGCTTTTCTCTCTCCGTATAAATACATATTTATTTAATTTCTATTTACTATGTTTTTTACCGGTGACCTTGTGGACTGAACAGAGGAAGGTTTTTTGTGTCACTGTGGACTTTAATGGAGAACTGTGGGTGCCTTAAAAGCCCCTAGATCCGATCCCTCAGCCTGATTTCTGGCTGATTTCTGATTCCAACCTCTTAAAAACAAGCTGCTCTTTTTGCGCTATTTCAGCTACTACTGTATGTATATCACAAACAAGGGGCTCACCTAAGCCATGCCTGTGTGTGGACATGGGAGGCATGACGCTCCAGGTCTTGCTGTGCGGGTTGTAACACTCCACAGTGTTGAGGGTCTTGAGTCCATCACGGCCGCCCACCACATAGAGACGGCTGTCAAGGACAGCTACACCAAACTGTAGTCTCCGGCCACTCATAGTGGCTACCTGCCTCCATGTGTCCCGGCGGAGACAGTACTGTTCAATACTGGTAGCACCTGAAGAAAACGACAGATGTGAAATTAAACTC